>NC_089837.1:61331817-61404317 GCF_035609145.1 Eleutherodactylus coqui
TTAACGCAGAGATACGATGATCGCCTTATAGTAATAGAATTACATTTGACAGGAACATTCTGTACATTTTAATATTATTACACATGATAGATGGGAGTTGGGTGTAACGTTAAAGGGAATGCCTGGTTTATAAAACCCATTTTCAAACACCCTAAATGGGAATTAAAGGGGCTTATTCCAGATTTATAGGCAATGTTTCATCCCAAAAAAGTGGATGTTACCCATAAAAATGGAGCGACAACTGAGCGTGCACACAGCCCCTCCAGTCATTTCCATTGATTTTAAATGGGTTCTTCAAATGGGACATCCCAGGCCGCTGCAGCCAATCACAAACCTCAGTTTTCGAGCACTGATATCTGTCATTGGCTGTAGCAGACTGTGACATACCGTAACCAGGCTGCTGCAGCCTGTCAACTCAGACCCGGCACAGAGAATGCAGCTGTGGGGAGCTTGGAGAGGTGAGTATACAATTGTTTATTAGTTTTATATTTGGGGTGCAGGAATAAAAAAGAACCTCAGAGGTAATTTTAAGGGCCAAAAAGGGACCACTATTACTTTGTAAGCATAGAGGGGTATTATTACTTTTCTGGGGCACAAAGTGGGCATTATTGTTTTGCGGGGGGATGAAGAGGGGAATTATTACTATGTGGGGCATAAATGGGCATTATTGTAGTGTGAGGGCAAAAAACAGCCATTATTTTTTCCTTTAGTCACTAAGGGGGAATTATTACTGTGTGCAAACACTATTATTTGTGGAGAAGAAGAGGGGGGACTTTTACTGCGGGAGGGATTGAGAGGGGCATTGGGAGTACCACCAGGATGAACAGAGTGTATTGTTAGGTTATAACCTTAAGAAATCTTCATGGCAGACTGGGCTGGATGGAGAAGAAAAGAAAAAGTGGATGACACCAATCAGAGAAGATGTCACCTGTGATCACTGGAGGTAACTGCTTTGTAATGTCCAGCACTATGCAGATGTTGAACTGGTATTTGACTATGGTGACTGCATTATACAGAGGTCACTAGAGCTGAATGACTTTATTTAAACTGTTACGTTATAATGAGAGAGCGAGAGAGACATAGAGGGAGAGGGCAAGGGAGAGAGAGAGAGACATAGAGGGAGAGGGCAAGGGAGAGAGAGAGAGAGAGACATAGAGGGAGAGGGCAAGGGAGAGAGAGAGAGAGAGAGACGTAGAGGGAGAGGGCAAGGGAGAGAGAGAGACATAGAGGGAGAGGGCAAGGGAGAGAGAGAGAGAGAGAGAGAGAAAGAGAGAGAGTAAGGGGGGGAATGGGAGAGAGGGGGAGATAGAGAAAGACATATAGGGAGAGGGCGAGGGAGAGAGAGTGGAAGAGAGAGAGTGAGAGGAAGAGGGAGAGGAAGAGAGAGAGATAGAGAGAGTAAGAGGGAGAGGAGCTGGTGGGACCAGAACTGAACCTTTGGATTTGGACCCCTAAGACTTTAGCTATGCCCCTAACCGCCACTCCAGTCATACAAGGGGACACAGGAACCCCATAGTCATGATTGGTGGTGATCCCATTTAAGAGAAGGGGATTCAAGTTTTAGGCCCCTCAACTATTAGCTGGGGTGGAAAACAGCTACAAAGAACTTCTCTGGCTCTGGAGGACCTTGCACATGTATGCATTATTGGACAGGCCATTGATTTAGTGAAATAATTTACTTTCCAGGCGGTGGTGACGCATACAGAATTAAAATCAATTAACTTAATTAATTTGAAGCATACTCCTTTTTGCCAACCTGTTTCCTTAAAGGGACTATATTACTCTTTTTATTAACACTAGATAGAGAAACATTTTCCATTTTTCTAATCTAATTTCATTTTGTAATTGTAGACTTTTTTATTCCGCTGTCTGTACATGACTATGAGGCAGCCACCTTATATGAACTACATTTAACAGCGTTTAGAGAGATGCTTTATGGCAGCTTCATGGGCCATTCACACAATGGACAGGAGCCGACCCAGTGACTAGTATAGGAAGCTGTTCTAGACATGTTCTGTGGCCTGTGCAGGGGTCATTTTGCAAGAAGGGGGAGTAGATAGTCCCAGTTTATAGCTCTTGTGGGCCATGTGTTATCTACATATAGGTGTTACCTGTCAGTGTAATCCTGCCTGTGATGTTAGTGAGATGACTGCTGAAAACTTTTCTCTACAGATAAGGAAGTGACAGAATAGTATTAGGCGCTCTGCTCATTGTGAAAAAGGCAGGATTTTAGGAATTTTTTCAGAATACAGATTGTGACCGAAAATTCAAAAATAAAAAAAATCTATAAAATTCTTTAAAAATATATTTATCTTAAAAATGTAATTTATACAATAAACAGGTCATTTGCTAATGACACATTCCCATTTATGACATTAATTCTGTTTTTTTTCACCTGATTATGTATGGCCCTTTTACCTGAATTATTCAGAGATTGGCTTTTACAACAGATGCCTAGTCAAAAAAAAACAAAAAACGTTCCTGGTGACTTTTATGGTGTTGTGCATATGCTCTGTGATATGTGCAGAGGTCATTGTGCAGGGAGGGGAAGGAGGTGAGCTGTGACCATCACCTACTGTGAATAGTGTTTCCTGTATTCGGATCCGTTTAGACCTGCTGATTTTTCATCTGAACGAGCGAACGATGTCCAGTTCACTCGGGCAGCCTGTTTTTACAGCTAGATACACTGTTGGCTCCTTTGAACTAGAAATAGTTCAGTCATGTATTAGTGAATGGGAAGGACTGAACGATCGGTATGTAAACCGAATGATTAGTGTGAACGTGCCAACGATTATTTTAATACCTGCATCCAAGTGATTAGGAAGCTGTTTTCCCATGAAAACGCCTTGCATCCTTGCAGATTTCACATGGGGGAAGGAGCGCGATATGGGAGCGTGATTCATGGCATTATATCGCACTCGCCTGTGTGCCGTTAGTCTAATAGAGACTTTATTTGTATAGCGTTATCCTCTGTCCTCTTACATCCTGCCTATGATGATAATGTGGTGACTACCTCCACCTCCTGTGCAGCTGAAAAGTGCTACAAAGTATCAACCTTTCATAAAGGCTCACTGGCCGGAATGAAAACTGCAATATTTCAGGATTTTTTTTTTTAATAGACTCATTGAAACTTAATAATTCATTCTTTCTCATTCAAAAGCCGACAGCCCTTTCTAATAATGACTGATATCAACTCTGGGCACAAGTGGAAAAAAAAAGTTGACTGTCAGACATAAAGTCTCGTTCGCCTTTGCAGTTATCCTGAATGAGATCAGTATAAATTGATATTTGCCTATCAGAGGTAACACGCTGCTGCACACTTGGGTTCCTGAAGCCTTTCTGTCTCTCCATCCGACGGAGGATGCGGCAAATCTGAAGGACCTCATTTGTGCAAAATGAAATCCTATTTATAGCCGCGCTCTTCTAACGGTGCAATCAGGATGCCAAACGGCTTGTCAGAAAATGACTGATTGCTATTTCTTGAGGAAGTTCTCGCCGATTAGTACCGTGCATGCGTGTTGCGCTATTTTTAGGTGCATACGAGGCATTACATTCTCCCCTCCGCTCCATTACGGATGCGTCTCACATAAATGAGACAAAGATGGAAAAACTCCACATGGGGCGGTATTTTCGAAAATGGGAGCAGTTATCTACATTGCCGCTGACGACCGGATTCTAAATTTTTAGTCAATAGTTTTATACAAAAGAGGCTCCAATCACCTCCGCTGCACAGCGCTTCACTTACCATCGATTGGCACAAGCTATGAAGTTCCTAAAAACGTTACATTTTACCATTCGTATTGCAAAGTATTCCTACAGACCTCAATGTCTTCAAGTACGGTGCAAAATTAGTCTGTGTTCACACCGGCGTTAGGGTCAGTTCAGGATTTCTGTCACTCTTCTATGTTTTTGGAGAAATCCGTCAGGAATTGGAATTGGAGCATCGATGGAGATGGAACTCTCATCCATATTAGATGTACACAAATATACCCGTAATACGCTGCTGTGACACCAGTCTGTGCAAATAACCATCCAAAACGATGCCTAAAAAATGCCATAGAGTATAATGCCAAGATAACAGCGCCATCCACTGGCCAAGTACCGTAACACTGCCATAGATGCTATCTAGCGCCAATACCAGCAAGTACTGCAAAGTAAGTACCGCCATACAGTGCTCAAATAATGCCAACATACAGTGACTTTAGGGGGTCCAGAGAGGGCGAATTTGATGCGGAATTTCTGTGCGGAAAACTTTTTCAAAACTTTATAGACTACATTAAATAGAACTATTAAAAATTATAACTTGTCCCACAAAAAAAACCCTCAGACTGCAATGTCACAAGCAAAATAAAAAAAAAAGGTTATAGCTCCTGAAAAGTTGAAAATAAGAAAATTTTAAAATTTCTGGTCTTTAATACGTTAAAGAGGTTCTCCAAGACGTTTACTATTGATGACTTATCTGTAGGACAGGTCAATAGATGATCATTGGGGGTCCACTGCTCAGGATCCTCACCGATTAGCTGATGGCCGGCCCCACTGTTAGTGTAGACAGCACTGGAAGCAAATAGCGCTTTCAATACTTTAGTGGCTCAGTTTGGTATTACAAGAACAGCTCCCATTGAATTCAGTGCCTGCAGTATCAAAGTGGGCTGAAATAATATGGACAGCAATCAGCTGATCGGCAGGGATCCCGATCGGTGGATCCCCAATGATCATCTATCCTGAGGATAGGTCATCAATAGCAAAAGTCCTGAAGAACCCCTTTAATTCTGGACGAGCCCTTTAAACTTGTACCCCATGGGTTTGAGGATCGGCTGTAGTTCCCCTGTAGCATTTAATCTACTGTAGCGCTTCCATCTAGGGACAAGGATATAAATCTGATCACGGAGCTGACGGGGAAACAAGATAGACTTTTCAGCTCAGACAGGAAAAACACAACATGTCTTCTACGGCAGAAGGAAATCTTGTGTTACTTAAAGGTCACAGAAGCTACTTTTAAGACACGGACGTTTACAGTGTGACAGAGGGAGTGGGAAGCGGAAAAATGCAAAACTGCTCACTTAAAAGGCCATCAAAACCTGAGCCGGCGAGATGCAGCCGAGAGGTGCTTTTTTTTCCCCCTTCAACTTAAAGGAGAACATGAAGAAGATATGAAAAAAAATGTTTGTGCCTGTGGCCCTATGACAACACTGCTTGTTTATGTGCACAGACGGGTAGGCTGTTTTCACACATGCAATTGGCATCTGTTTTACATCCATTTTTCAAGCTCATTAATGAAACAAAATTGCAAGGTGCTGGGGTTTTTTTCAGCTTGTCCCCATAGAAGTCTATGGTGGGTGCGCAAATATGCATGCAATATGCAAGGGGATGCATGAAAGACTGCGTGGTTGCACTGGAAAAAGAACACATCTGGACCTCATTGGACTGAATAGTGGAGATGAGCGAGCACCCAAATGCTCGGGTCCTCGTTATTTGAGTCGAGCTTTTCGTAAAATTCGAGAGCTTTATTCGAGTAACGAACCCCATTGACTTCAATGGGAGACTCGAGCATTTTTGCATGGGACCCGCCGGGTGCCGAGTTTTTTTTTTCTCTCTCTCTCTCTCTCAATAGCCACTGAAATTGGCGTGGGGTTGTGTCCGCACGTAAAAGAACCCATCTTGTATAGTAAAATATGCACGCAACTCACTCACAACACAAGTATGTTGCGCTGCAGCGCGCACCAGTGTGATGCCGTCCTTGTGAGCAAATACGATGACCTCAGTGCTACGTACTTGCATGGTGAACGAGGTTTGATTAGGTAGATTTGAGTGCGTGTCGGCCCATAGTACTGTACTTTTTGCGCATGGAGGTCCGGTTCACATGCGCACACAACCCACCCCTTCCGTGATTTAAAAAGCTATTTAGCCTCATGCATTCTCTCTCTTTTACAGAATTGCGCAGCGTATTGCACAGTTGCACACATATTGAGCGCGCCTTTGTTTAAATACTGACCGAAGCCCTATAGGAGTAGCCAGAACACCAGGGAACTATTGCTAGAGCGCACACAACAGCAGTATCAGGCAGCGTCACCCCTCAAAATCAGTGCCAGACAAAAGTGCCCCAAAACCGAGCAATGTACCTCCCAACTTTTTGGACGGTCACTTATGGTTCAATATATCCCTAAATAGCTTTGAAATTGTCAGATCAGCACAAAATCGTCTCATAGGCATTTTTTATTCTCAGATTCGACCAAATTCTGAAATAATATGCAAGTATCCAGGCAGCAAACCTTCCGATTCCTGGACCCCGCCAAATGTTTTACATTATTGCTACATGTGATAATAGTGCTCCTTAGAGCCCCTTAAAGGGGTTGTCCCGCGCCGAAACGGGTTTTTTTTTTCAACCCCTCCCCCCCCCCCCCCCGTTCGGCGCGAGACAACCCCGATGCAGGGGTTAAAAAAGATCACCGGACAGCGCTTACCTTAATCCCCGCGCTCCGGTGACTTCTTACTTACCAGGTGAAGATGGCCGCCGGCATCTTCTCCCTCCGTGGACCGCAGGGCTTCTGTGCGGTCCATTGCCGATTCCAGCCTCCTGATTGGCTGGAATCGGCACGTGATGGGGCGGAGCTACACGGAGCTACACGGAGCCCCATTGAGAAGATAAGAAGACCCGGACTGCGCAAGCGCATCTAATTTGGCCATTAGACGGCGAAAATTAGACGGCAACCATGGAGACGAGGACGCTAGCAACGGAACAGGTAAGTAAAAAACTTTTTATAACTTCTGTATGGCTCATAATTAATGCACAATGTACATTACAAAGTGCATTAATATGGCCATACAGAAGTGTATAGACCCACTTGCTGCCGCGGGACAACCCCTTTAAGTGTTCTCAACTGGAAACTGGATCCCGCTGGATCTAGGATGGTCGGAAAAAAACAACACATACAGTTTCGGGAGCAATACACAAAGTTTACTAATGCAAAGTTATTTCCCAGGTGAAAAAGAGGAACATGGAAAGCAAAAAGTGACAGAAGAACCAGGGTGAAAAATAAGGACTCTTGGAGGTACAGTATCATTAGACAATACCATGAAAAACTATTAGCACAGTCAGGCAGACGGTGCCTACCTTAACAGTGTCTCCATAATCAATGCCAACTACCCTTTTTCCCCAAAAATAAGGCCTACCCTGAAAATAAGCACTACCCCAATTTTTCAGGGAGACTTGAGATGTAAGACGTACCCTGAAAATAAACCCTAGCTGCATTACCTAAAAAAATACTTACCTAGCAGGCTCAGTCAAGGTACTCCTGCTGCTGACCCCAGCTCCGCTGTGCCTCCTACAGTCCTTGTTCGTCCACAGAAAATCACTTTTTGGTTACAGGATTCATAAATTCCACCTCCAGGAATCGATAGCTCTGATTGGTTGTCGAGCACTGCTCAGCCAATCAATGCAGCGTTCAATAAACCAATGCAATGGCTGTGATTGGTTCATCAAGCGCTGCATTGATTAGCTGAGCAGCAGTTTAGGAACCAATAACAGCCATCGCGCTGTAGAGGCGGGATTTATGAATTGGCCGATCAATGCTGCAGTTCAGCATGTTGGAGCACCGGAGAGCAGAGGGAGGAACCTGGACCGAGTCTGCTAGGTAAGTATAATAAGACATCCCCCAAAGTAAGACCTAGTTCCTCTTTTGGGCAACAATTAATATAAGACAGGGTCTTATTTTGGGGGAAACACTATAGAATAGCCACATTAACAATATTAGACACAGAGTGACCCAATCTCAGTGCCCCTATAATCAAGCCATCCATTATGTAAACTCACATTGGCCTCATCCTTCCTTTGGCAAAGTCCCATTTAATGGGAATCCATTTTTTGGGAAGGGAAACTGTTGTTTGAAGAGGCCTAGAGGCGGGTAATGCATAGATAATACTAGCCAACAACAGACTACTGCACAGATCTCTGAGGCATGTGTCTTTTTTCGGCCTTACATACTATGTTACTATCAGACACAATGTACCTCACTAATGTTACACAGTTACGATGAAGCATTCTAACATCCCAGCCCCAGTCCCACCAGGGTTGCACATCATGGGCCTTGACTAATGAGGGCTAACTAGAAAACGTCTGTTGTCCGGGTCTGTTCCACCCTACGATGTTGGCATGTTGACCATTAGTTATCCCTGGTAAGCGGCGTTCTGTGAATGGCTCCATGTGTGACTATAAGAGGTTCTTGAAAGTTTCCAGGAAGCCTAAATAAGATGAGCTGGGTCTCCTCGGTGCAGCCGTACAGATATCCGCGCTCCGCCGCGTGACGAGAAGCATTACATTTCCAGGCAACTAAACATTCCAATCCCAAATGTAATTTTAAAGCCACCTTATCCTTTAAACTGGAGGCCGTCCAGAAGGGTCGGAGTGATGCATGTGACCATTACATAATAACAAAACAAAGGGCGATTGATGAGAACCACAAATCAATATGGAGCTCAGCTTCCAGCACATTCTGGCAGTACTTTTAGCTTTGCACCATTAGGGAATAGCTATGGCCAGCTTCAGCTTGGGTGTGGATTTCACCTCATGGCATATCATAGATTCAAGGTGCTGGCTTCTCCTTCCCTTATGCCTTATATTGCAGCTCTGCATCTTCTGATTGGCTGCTATCTATAAGCACAACTTATACAAGATCTCAGTTCTTGGTCAGCTGACTTCCTTAAATAACAGTAAGCCCAGCAATCAGTTGATTGTTGGGGATCCTGAGTGGATAACCTGCTCAAACAACTATTGATGACCAATCCAGAGGATGGGTTATCAATACTAAAAGTATCAAACATCCCCTTTTATAGAATTAGATGGACTAAATAGCTTAAAGCGTATCTGAATTTTCAACAAATTTTCAAAAATACATCAGGTTTTTTTATCCACTTATTTTCTACTGCTTGCACCCAGTTTCATGTTTGTAAGTACTGATTATCAGGTGGTCTTCCCTAATTTTTTGTTATTCTGCTGTTTGTAATCCACTTTCAGGGTGGGGCATGTAGCAAGTCTAGCATACTACCAGTAGTTCCCTGTCCTGACTTCCTTGCCCTTACTTCCCATGCTGCATTGCACTGTCCAATAAGCATGGTTTCTGAATGTCCATCCCTCTGCTTTCCCAGGATGATTAGGCATTTAGATAAATTCTGGCCAAATTGTTAGTAAATCCACGATAATGTGTGCACAGACACACACAAGCTATAACAGCAGGAGATACTGTAGAGATCCTTATCACAGTGTCTGTAGATCTGTCAGCTTGCAGCCTGTGAGTGCATGGGAGCTCCCTGAGAATGTAGCCACTCCGCTGTTGGTGTGCAAATGTCCCTGTGTCCTACAGTGATAAAGAAACTACATTATTAGACGAACACAAGCTAGTAGATGAGGAGAAGTTGTCTGAAAAGTTAGTACTCTTTTAACACCGCTGTCCATCTGTTCTATTAAGGCACATGGGCAACACTGATGGAGCTTCTGCTGTGGTGGACCCAGCACAGTCATGCAGGGATAAACCTGCAGGGTTGGGTATGTGCTCTGGGTTCAGGGTTTCAGGGCGGTTACCAACAAGAATTGAGAGTACACAATTAGGGTAGTAAACTAAAACTTTGCCCTAGGTGAAGAAAAGTCTAGCTACTGTAAGACTCTGTGACCATCTATTTCATAGTCATCCATTGATTTAAATGGAAGACATGTAATACCACATTTCCAAATGTGTGGATTGACCACAACCTTCCCTGGAGAGGACTGTTGATCAATAGTTTTTCCCAAAGCCAAGCCCCTGTCGATTATCATTATTCTCTGCATTGTAAGGCATGAAAATTAGCCGAACCCACTTAGGACTGGCCAATGATCTAATATGCATTGGGAGCTCCAAACTCTTCTCCAATGACAGATGCCCAGAGAGATAAGAATTGGGCAGTTGGATTCTTGTTTTTGAGAATTACTAATTACTAATGCGGTCACTATTACTACTGGAGCCATTATTACTCCTGGGGCCACTGACAGTGACTCTATTACTACTGTGGCCATTATGGGGGGCACTATTGATACTGGGACCATTATTACTACTGGAACCACTAACGGGGTCTCTATTAAAAAATGGGACAACTAACAGGGTCACTATTACTACTGGGGCCATAAACAGGGTCACTATTACTGGAACCACTACTGGTGTCACTATTACTACTTTGGCCACTAAGAGGAGCACTATTAATACTGGCACCACTGTTAATATTGGGGCCACTAACTATGTCACAATTAATACCTGGGCTGCTAACGAAGTCGCTATTACTACTGAGGCCACTAGCAGGGTTACTATTACTACTAGAACCACTAGCAAGGCCACTATTACTCCTGGGCCATTACCAGGGCCACTATTAATATTAAGGAAACTAAGGGAGACACTTACTATGGGTGGCCACTACTGGGGGCACTGTAATTTTTGGGAGCACTGAGAGGACACACAACTACTAGGTGAGACCACTAGAACAACAGAGTTAAAAATATATGTCATGATAAGTCATATCCCCAATAATACCCCAAACCACGCCCCCTTTTGCCATAGACGGTATTTTTTCCCCAGTAACCCTAGTATTGGGTGAGATAGCCGTTGACTGAAGAGCATTGGCAGCCTAAGGGTAAGTTGAGATCACAGGCCACCTTTAGCAGCCAATGCCTTAAATCTGTAGCTCTCGACTTTGGAGGACAGTGGACGAAAAATACAAATTAATGACTGCCTCCTGACTTTAATGTGCGTTCCTGCTACAATACCAGGTGTCTATGAGGGCACCATGTTGCGGGTTTTGTAATTCTATGATCAATTATTAAAATAATACAGTCTGAATGATGATATTGATTGCCAATACAGAAGAGCAATAACAGCAATGTAAACAGCCGGCTGTACTGGCACACACAATGCCGGCTTCTCGGCACACCAGAGAAATTGCTGACATAACTGTTCCGGCAATGTGTATGTTATTCACAGAAATCCAGCAACGCGGCTGCTCCTGAGCTTAATTGCTTTCATATTCATCACATTTATCAAAGTCAGCACTCCCCTTTCTTAAGAGCTCCTCCATGTTATTTGCCATCTTAACGGTTCGATGCAAATGGCAAATGCATCTGCAGAAAGATATGAGTCATCTGCTGACATCAAAGCGAAAGGGTTTTTCTCCGTACCTTTAAGTCACCATATTGCAGGTATGGATGGCTCCAGATGTTGTTAAGCTGCCTTTAGTACTTTATCACCTGAGCCTTACGGATTATAACACTCATTATTTCACTAGATCATTTAGCACAATCTCCATTTTCAATGGCTTTCCAGCATTGGCTGTAGCAGCCAATCAGAGCCAAGCTTTCATTTCTTAAACTGCTCTGTGAAAATGAAAGCTGAACTCTGATTGGCTGCTATGGGAAAAAAGTTTACAGTGTTGATAAATGAGGCTCCTATGCTTTCCCGTCTACATAGGATCAAAATTTCTGCCCATGGACAGACTGCGAGAACTACATTGAGGGTCCCTTTACACTACTGTCATGGCTTCCGCTTTTAATGGTGCTCAATGGATCCGATTTCAAAAAGATCCCAGAAAAGTAACTACCATTGACTTATAATGGGGTCTGGTGTTTTTGACCTCAAACCCCTAAAGACCAGATAATAAAGCCCCCAGATTCACATGGGTGTATTTCCAGTCCATACTCCGCACATATTTTTACATGTATAATAAGGACAGTATTATACCTATTGTGGTCCGTATCATAAACCTGAAGATAGGTCATCAATAGTAAATGCCCGGAATACCCCTTTAATGAAATATATATATATTATTTTTCCCCATATAATTACTTTAAAAATTTGCAAAATGACAAAACCTAAAATTATGTTCCCATATCAAAATTCCTCTATTTGAGAAAGGGTTAAAAAAGAACTTCACCTCTAGGAGGCAGTATGTGGGAACTGCTCCCCTAGAGCTCCTCTGTTTCCCACCTGCCTCTACAGCCAGCGCGATATCCAGAGGATTGTGGGAAATTTTTGGTTACAATAAATTGGCCCTTTCATCGAGGTGTAATTAATACGGAGCGTAATAGGAATACAGTAAGTCTAATTAAGCAGGAGGAAACACCAGGGAAACCCTATTAGATGTTCTCAATGATATTACCGCTCAGTCCAATTTGGATAGCACCAGTGAAAAATTGTATTTATTCCCTTGGCAATTACTTACAAATCTACTTAGTCTGTTATGGCTGGGTTAACGCTGGGGAAATATTAGGAGGTTCTGCTTCAGCAAGTAAATCAGATACTGTATCTCCTTACAATTTAAATGTCTGGCTGGCTCCGCTTAAGAGATACAGTCTTGCTCCAGAGGGAAAGCAGAGACGCGGGGTAACACAATAAGCCCTCCAGGTCCATAATGAGTGCTAAATCTCAGGACACGACTGCCGAAATGTCCCCTATTAGAAGCTTGAGCCGCCACGAGGGGTGTTGCTAGGGTCTTAAAAGATCAGGGGCACAAGCCCAAAAATATATATTGTGCTGGCATTTCCTCCAACCCCAATTCTCTACATACAAGGGGTGGACAAAAATATGGAAACACCATACGAAATGCATGGCTTAAATTACATGGGGTTATAAATAATACTTCAATAAGACTTGTAGAGACCGATTTTAAGTGGAGGTAATATGACACAGATGCTGCTGGGTAGAAGTGAACATCTGCCCGAGCAACAGGGTTCCATTGGTCAGGAGTTTGAGCAACTCAGCTGCTGTTACTAACTGGCTCCCAAAACCACCCAGAGCAGGGCAAGAGGTGAAATAAACACAAATTTGGTGGAAAAGCTCTCAGACAAGTAGGGGTCAAAAGGCCAGCTAATATTTAAAATCCCATTAATTTCGTATGGCGTTTCCATATTTTTGTCCACCCCCTGTATATGGCTATCATATAACATGGTTGCCGGTATACAAAAAGCAAATATTACCACCATATAGTGTTTAAAGAAACTCTGTCACCTACTTTTAGCTCTACAAGCTAAGCTTATGGGCTGAGAGTAGGTGACCTGGTGAGTCCGTGGATGTAAGTGTCATACTTACCTTCCCAGTTATTCCCCCGGTGTCAGCGCTGGAAGCCTCTGCTGCAGTACATTGAATGGCGCTGCTAAGGTGTCCGCCCATTATAAAATTAGAACGGGCGGACTATTTACATGGCAGCTCAATGCACGACAGTGGTGGCTTCCAGTGGTGACACTGGGGGAATGACGGGGGAGGTAAGTATAACACATCACCGGACTCAGTAGGCCACCTACGTTTATCCCATAAGCTTATGTTATAGGGCTAAAAGTAGGTGACAGTCTCTTTAAATATTATCTACGTACTGTTACTGAAGAAATCGGACCATACAGAGACCAAAGTTACCGCTATACAAGGCCCGCATAATACTGTCACATAGTACTACCATACTGTTACTGTATAAACATTAATATTACCACTGCAAAGTGAACACACAGCAGATATCAGTTCTACACAAGCACACTGCTGATTATGTTAGCGATTACAAGTAATGTCCATTGTTTCTGTCTTTTCTATCCAGCCCAGAGCACCATGATGGTTTTCTCCTGCTACAACTTGTTTCTGCAAGTTTGTAACAGATGTCTTCGACTCTTCGCTTTTCCAGCATCCCAAAGACATCAATTAACATATATAAACTATTCATCTTGATACTCAAATGGTATCTGTAATAAAGAACCTTCATTTATATGTTCTCAGTTACCATGGAGTTCTACCGCAGTGAACTGACGCTGCTTTTTCATTCATTAGACCTTGGTGACATCAGACTTAGCAGAGCTATATTTCTTTTGTGCGCTCCTGCATAACACTGTATCACACACATCTATAATAAGTGTGGTACAATTGAGTGTGCAGAGGGCCCTGGCGTCTGACGGGGCCCGAAAGCTTCCACCATATAGAAAGATCCCGGTATTATAAATGGCACATGGTAGGTGGGGCCCTGTTAAAGATTCTGTATTCGGCTCCAAGTTATACCTCTAAGACCCATACTGTCCCTGAGGCCCATAATGTACTGTGTGATTCATACGGAATCCATGAGATAAACAATTGTTACTCCCATCACAAGTCATATTATGGCGGTATTATCCTCCAGCAGCAGTGCTTTCAGGGGAAACGCCGCACAAAGGTACCTTACAGCAGTACACAGAGACCCTATGTCTCCATATTACGGAACCTTAAAGGGATTCTTTGGTCCTCAACTCCTAGGACCCAGACCCCACTGATCAGCTGATTTGAAGCAGGCTAGTCAGAAAGCTCAAAACATTGTCCATAGAAATGCAATGGCCCTGTATGGTAGTGTAACATTATCCCATGAATATAGTGAGACACCATTGCACTACCATACTGGGCCACTGCAGAACATATGGAATTTTGAGTCTTCTGGCCGGCTGCTTCAAATAAGCTAATCAGTGGGGCCACCCACTGATCTGCTACATATGACCTGTTCTGAGGATAGGTCATCAATAGAATTGGACCAAAAAAAGTCCTTTACAAGGGTATTCCGGAAATTTAGAGTGAAAGCTATAAGCTACATAAGACAATAATTTAGCAATATAATTCTTTCCTTTCCCCGCGGTCCTCCCGGCGTAGTTCTCCATTGGTATCCAACGCTTACGTCCTGTACGCTCCGCTGTTTTACTGGTCGGGCATGCTCAGTGCCTTCCGATTCTGTAATGGCGACATAGTTTGTCCAGTCGTGAACGCGCACTCGTCAGTAAGTGGCAGTGGGAGATTGTGGAATAAGTTGGCTGGAAATCCGCAGTGGTGCAGGTCCTAAAAAAGGGTGCTGGAGTCCAGTTTGATAATTCAGATGGACGCTTGGAATAATGCCAATAAGTGGAAGTGTTAGGGGAAATTTGAAAATTTTGCCCAGTCTCTGGAATACCGCTTTTACAGTATCTGTGCGTCGGTAGACTAGCTCAGTACATACAGTGTTGCCCTTTGCATTGACCCTAAAAGTAATGCATTGATTTACTGTTACTTCCATGCAAAACCACTAATAATACATTGTAACACCAGTATCTACATTTACTGTGCCAAATAATAAGCTCAGCTCTGCTACAGTTGCAAGAATAAATAAGTGAACTATTTGAAAAAAACTGGATTTCTGCATTGATTATTAATAACATGTATCCAGATTGTTATCTACATTAACTTAACACATAAGGCAATAAATACACAGATGCAGAAGACGTCAAATTGACACTAAACCACAAAAAACACTTAAAATATCAAGGTAACATTTGTATACGAAACTAATCTTTCTTGTGAACAGATTTGTCAGTAACCAGGTGTTGTGTGTTTTTATTTAACGGTCAGAGCACTTATGAAATCTGCATTTCCGATTTATCTCCTTAAATGAAATACCTTTTGCTAATTCAGTCTTGGAGAAGTCATTAACATAGAGGTTCACTTCCCTTTTCTCCATGAACTATGGATGATTACTCAATGTGCTCAATAAGAGACATGAACAGTACAAGTGCGTGTTATTAGCTAGTGTCTGTTTATAGTTGTGACTTAGATAACAATCAGACTACATTTTATTAGTGAGCATTGCAGAAATCCAAGTAACTCCAAAGGGTTCCCTTACTCTTTCTTTCAACTATATATACTGTATATATATTATAGCAGTAGAATATATTATACAGCATGTCTACCAGATATCACCGTCATAAATGTATATACACATACCTCAGACCAGACTGCATGTACTTTATTGTAATGTACGGCTGTAGGGGATAATGGACTCTGAAAACACATGGGCTTTCTATAATGAGAAGGTTATCTAAGCAATTTTCTCTATCCCTGGGAGGAATATGTAAAGAGAATAAAAGCTTGTTTATATGGCTTGTAGAACACAGTGACAGGTCACCTTTGGAGGTACTTTAATACGGTATGGCATTGCATTATCAGCATTTCCCTATTAGTATATGACCCGATTGATTTGCTTTGCCTATGGGGAACAAGGTCTCAGGTGATCTTGTGATTGTTACATAAAGTCCAATACTTTGCAACACTCACAAGGTCATCTGCAACCTTGTTTCTTGTAATGAATAATGATACATTGAGGTCACAGCTGGAGTAATCCATACTTCTTGTGAACTACACCAAAAATTGGGATAGAGTTCATGTATAATCACATTAATATCCACTATTGCAATTTGAAATAGAATACCCTATGATGTTTTATCTCCTGTGCGCATTCTGGATGTATCAGGAAGTCCTATACAATCAAACCTATGTTCACACGCAATGACCAGCTGCAGGTTGGACTTATAGCAGCGCACATGTCTAGCATTGCAGAAACCTCCACATTCAGCTTATGATGGGTTTTGTGAGACCAAATATCCTTCAACCAAGGGCCTGGAAATGCTTCCAACAGACACGGGGCCTGTAACGATGGCACCACCTTTCTCTGACGGTGGACAACGAAACAGTTAGAGCAGCTCATGCTCATCAGACCATCAGACGCTCCTCTCTACTGGTGATCTGTCAGGGCCCGGTCACCTTGTGTGCCCTCACACAACCACTGGTCCCAATACCTCCTAACAGTCTGGTCAGAACCTCCCAGGTGGGACAATTCATCAATACAACCATCCAGCTTCTCACATCCCAATAATGCGCCCCTGGCACTGGTTTTCCTCCTGAGGAGTGCCAGGTAGGGATAAGGAGGCTTATAGTTATGCAATGCTCCCCTGGGAAATGTGGTGTGCAAATAAGAGATGGTATAATGCCTGTACAGTGTCACTTTTTGGAAGGTCCCTATAAGTCAATGTCGAATCTTCTTGCAACATGACTAAGAAGTCTATCAGTTTGATAGTATAACCGGGGTGTGCCTTTCACCCAATTCACCGCTAATAAATGGAAAATATAGGCAGAAAGCCAAAACTTCACCATCTTCTATTCACCACTTATTCCTTACTGCACCGCGTCCAATCACCTATGATATGGAATATAAGGATCGTCTACCCAGTAAATCTCGTCTCAGGGAGGTCACATCTGGATGTACAAATACACTAACAATCCTGTATTTGCAGAAGCTTCCATCAAGAAATGACACCTCGTCTTCTATTAACAATGTAATCTTATTAGGAGTTAATGTAATCGCTTCTACATGTCCAGATGTTTTATTTCATCTGATGGGCTCAGATGGCAAGTGAAATGCCAGCTTCTGCTAAACGCTCCGTCCTAAGCCATTAACATTGCCCGGAAAGTAGAATCAATTTGGCGCACTTCATGGCGAGGGTCACAAATATCATCACACTATAGTAATTGTCAATTTTACACTTTAACATTCTGGATTAAGAAGGAATTAATTGTCATAGAAAAAAGTAACAGAAATGGATTCAGCAACTAATGCGCTCCATGTTGTCTACCCGGGAACATGAAAACTAGTACTACAAAGTGAGATCTGCCATCGGCAACCAATCAGATTGGTGCAGGATGGGAAATTAGAGCAATTTTGCTCCTGAAGTTAAAGCGCAGTCTAGTTCGGAGTCATATTGGTATGCGAAAGAGTTTCCATAATTCTGCTTATTGAATGCCACTTCTATCATGCCTCCAGCCCGATGTCAGTGGAAAGGGGAGGCACTGAGTTGCTGGGGGGGGGGGGGGGGGGGGCTTAGGGGAGGCTGGATAATAGGGCTTGTGCAGGGGATAAATGGCTACCAGACCCCTGATATGGCTTATATCTGGTAAATACTAAGAAGTTAAAGGGGCCCCTCAGTTTCGGGACAAAATTCTGTCCGGGATGAGAGCGGGGGGCATATTACCTGCAGTTGTTCTTCTCTGCTGCATCTCCAATCCCTATATGTGGGCTCCATTTTCGGCTACCCAACAATCTAATGAGCAATGTTCACTGGCCAGGGTTGATCATGTGAGCAGCTCTGACCAATCAGAGAGCACATATAGTGCATTGTTAGGCCTGCTCTATCAATGCATTGTGGGGATTAGGTAGTCTGAAGACTGCACCAGCCACTTTAGACAGCTGGAAATGGGACCTGGAACTTGGGGATGGGAGAAAGGTAATAAATCTCCCTTCTCCTTTGGTCCTAGTAAAGACTTTTGTTCCAGAACCAGAGGTCTACTTTAACCCTTTCCAATCCACTGTCTGACGTCTTCAGACATTTTGATTGAAGGCTGTACAGCTGTGATGTCGGAAGAGGTACAGCAGGGTATTCTTACTGTATATTAATGGCTGCTCTGTTGTCAGGGGCCTATCCAGCATGTCCCATACCATAGTACTGGATCTAGCCAGCAGACGGCGCCATTGTATAATGGCAGAAAGAGAAAGCCCCCCTAGGAAACCCTGAATCCAAAATTGGATTGCAAAGGGTTAAAATTCAATTTGTCAGAACCTTATTTCCTTCGTAGGGTGAGGGGGAAGTCTAGCGGACCCCATTGGCCTCATTTATCAAAACTAAATGGGAATGGCAAAATCGTCAAAAGCCTCAACAAATATATGTAATCCGTACAAACAGCCTCAAATGCACACAGATGCAGGACCTGTAGACATGGCCAGGGATGGTCTTATAGAAAACTACCCCACCACCAACGCCACCATTTTTAGACAATTTTTCTCATAACTTTCAAAATTTCTGGTAGTTTAGGGGGTGTTGAAGGATCAGTCCCTGTACCTTGGGAAGACTCAATTAATTTATTTAGTTTTCCAAACCCTAAAAGCAGAAAAGCCGTGTGCAATGAGAATGAACTTACATTGGTGAGTCCCTATGACTGCATTCTGTGGAGCTGTAGGCACTCCTTGCTTCTACTATCAAGGTTTTTGAAGATTGTCCTATAAAATGAGCCTCAAAAGGGTGGGCTCTTGCAAATGTGCATTGAAATGAGCATTCTAAGGTGGACCAGGAGCCTGGTTTAAAAAGGATCAGATTGCTGATAGGGTAGTATTGTAGCATGTCTCCACACCCGAAAGTTGTGTCCTATGATATCAATATGCCGCTACTTCACAAAAATTTACACGAAAGGGAACAATTTCAGCAACAATTTTGTTGAACGATGTCTATTGATGTTGTAGTTTCTACCAAGAGTCAAGATAAATGTTCTGGTAGCAAAATTGCTGAAGTTCCAATCAACTTTCATTCAACCAAATCTGTAACCCAGTAGTAACAGGATGCTAAATAACAGTCCGAAGAGTTGGTTCATGTCAGCGTAGAATGTGGAACATCCTCAATTCTTGGGTGCCATATGGTCGTTTCCAAACGGTGCCAAAATCCAAGGACTACTACTATCTAGTAGACGTTATGTGGAAACCCGCATGACCACTTTTAGATTGTGTAGACAAGTTATACTTATACCTGTCGGGAGTTATGCTAGCATCACCATATGGTGTTTCTATAGGTAAGCATATGGCACCAGCTGTAGTACATCACAATTTTCTTTCAAATTTCATATGATTTAGACAGAAAACGGCCCCTTAATGTATTTATATGACATAAGGTGCATACTTAGGTACAGGATGGCTCCATAGACTTCTATAGATGCCGTATTATGGCTCCACACAACTCGAAGAATGCAGAGTCCCCTAAACTGGCCAAGTGCAAGAGATCCAACCAGGTCCGGATCATAAGAAGGAGAACACAACCCCAAGATACAACATCTCATGTATTACTCCACCAAGGCTCCTTTTGCCAGATGTGTTGTAAGTTTCTTCTTCAGCTTCTATAACCCAAAGTATCTTGTCATCACCCTTAAAATATTCACTTGAAATAATTAGTAAATAATATCCCAAGATGTTATTGAGAAGAGTAGAAATAATAGCTCATCTATCTCCTCGGAGAATTGAGCTGGACTATGAGCTTGCATCCATCTCCAGCATTAACTCAAGTCAATTATAAAGCCTGAGTGCCTCATTAATTATGGTTAGAGTAGATTGAGATGATTCCGAACACAAGTGGATTGTTCGCAGGTTTTAAGACCCATTAATGTACAAATCGTACAGTGGTCCTTAAAGGGAATTGGTCACCTATTTTATAGGCTGAAAGTTGGCGACTTGTGGAGTCCTGGGATGTAAGTGTCATACTTACCTCCCCCGTTGTTCCCCCAGTGTGAGTGTGTTGGGCGTGCTAAGTAGTCCTCCAATTCTAATTTTATAATGGGCGGACTACTTAGTAGCACCACTCAATGCATTGAGCAGCGGCTTTCAGCGCTCACACCGGGCGAACAACCGGGGAGGTAAGTATAGCACATCACCGGGTTCAGCCGGTCACCTACTTTCAGCTCATGAGCTTAGCTTATCGGGATAAAAGTAGGTTGCGGAGCGTCTTCAAGTTTGATACATCTTCTTCCAACTTTCAGCAGCTCATGAATATGAATATATTTGTTTAATATTCATAGGACTGTAATAAGGCATATTGAAATCAGGACAGATGTTAATAAATAGCTAGAATTAGCCAAAAATACTGATTACCGCCACATCGTACTTGCATATAATTTCTAGTTTAATGCAGTTCAGGGAATATCCATCCCTCAAACATCTTGTTAATAGAATAAGCCGAGATATTGAAAAGAATTATTCCAAATGTTCTCTGAAAGGCTGCGCCGTTTAAACGTTTACATTCAAAAAGTTTGGAAGTTCTTCAAAAATTCACAAAAGTTAAAAAAAAAACCTCTCAATTTCTTACCACCTGATCACATGACGGTGGATACATCTATAAACCAGAGAGTCTTAAAACTCGTGCCTAAAGCCACAGTCATGTACACAGATCCATACCATATAAACCCATGATATATCAGTGATCTGCAGCTGAGTCATGGATTTCCGCCATAGGGATCCACGCACATTTTGGGTCACTTCACACGAGTGTGTTTGCATGTGCCAAATCTGAATACGCAATGTGCAGAGAATAGAAATCTGTGCGCGAAAAAGATTTGTACTGTAAAAGGGCTGTGGATTTGCAGCGAGTCCGCCAGTGGAAATTTTTAGCGTTTTCTGCCCGTGTGAAGGCGACCTAAGCAGGGGTGTAAGTAAAGGCTCAGGGGCCCTGATGCAAAAGGTGACCTGCCCCCCCCCCTCCCCCCCTCTATCTGTATCTGTACCCGTACCCATACCTAAACCATGCTGCACAGAGACATAACTTGAAGCTTCTGGGCCCCAATGCAAAACCTGTAACAGGGCCCCCATCTATAATGCTTTATTCATAGTACTGGGCTCCCTATATGGGGAAGAGAGGCCTTATGGGCCCCCTAAGGCTCCTGGCCCTGGGTGCAACCGCATCCCCTGCATCCTCTATAGTTACGGCCCTGGACCAAAGGCTATATCCATAAAAGAAGATAAGCATCAAAACCTACACCATTTGCTAGTGACAGGCACACCAATTCTAATGATGTGTCTGCTGTGTGGATCTGTGCATCTTATCAGTGGCAGCACATAGAGTACTTAAAGTAGTCCTGGTTGTTCATGAGCTTCAGGCTGCTCTCACCCACCTCACTCAGCAGCCATTGATAGACTGCTGTCTGCCTGTTACTGTGCATAGTGAGAGAGCTGCCAATCATTGGCTGAAGGGCAGGGTGGGTGTGGTTAGTCTGCAGCTCATGACTCAGGACTACTTCTGTGCATGGCTGCTGCTCATAAAATGCAGGTTTCTCCCAAACTACTGCCCAGATCCACACAACAAACATATCATTGTGATCAGCGGGACAGGCACTACCTTATGATGCTCTCAGCGAGGACTGCAAAAGCATGGTGATAAATTCCCTTTAAGCATGCCAGCTATAGACATAAAGCCACCACAGTACAGCGAAGACACAAAGCCACAGATACGCAGGAAAGTAAATAAAATATAAAAATGAATTATTAAAAAACACCAAAACAGAAAGACAAACAACTAAAAAGTAACCTAATAAATAAATAACGCAATGAAAAATGCATAAAAGAGGCGGCTGGTCTTTCTCTCACGATTGAAGGTTGCTACACTTCAGAATACTGAGATGACCAAATCCGCTAAACAGCAAATTATATGTTAGGATGTTATTTGGGACGGTGCAAAGTATTTACTTGGCTTTCCTTTATCTGGGGGCAAAGAATCCAGGTGCTGGCCTAGGACCATTACTTATTGGGCCTGATAGTCTGTCTGTGTAAAGGGACCAACAATCAGCGTGTGTGAACAGGGAGAAGGACAGCCTGCCTATGGAGAAGAACGATTGCATTAGTGGTTGTTCCTCCGCCAATTCTTGGCCCATGTCTTGGCCTATGTAAAAGAAAATGAGCTTAGCCCCGGCCCATATATGTGTTGATCGGCACTTGCTACATTCGGCCCATGTAAGAGCACCATTAGCCCCACGAGCAAATACATTGTCTATGGGTGCATCTATATGGTATACAATCTGCCCATGCTCAGAGGCGTAACTTGAAGCTTCTGGGCCCCAATGCGAAACAGGGCCCCCAACTGTAATGCTTTATTCATAGTATCGGGCTCCCTATATGGAGAAGAGAGGCCTTATGGGCCCCCTGAGGCTCCTGGGCCCGGGTGCAACCGCATCCCCTGCACCCTCTATAGTTACGCCCCTGCCCATGGTAATGTATGCTGATGGGCAATGAGCATGTTGGTTCACATCCGTTCCTTTTGTCTACACAACCAGATTACCAAATTCATCTTTGCTGTGCGCTACATCGTTAGCCTATGCAATTTGTGTAGCCTGACAGTAATTTAATGTCAATGGCTATACAAATAGTGTCAGGTGGCGATCTATTGTCTGGTGCATTAAATAAACAGATGTAGTGTGGCAAACATTAATTTGGCGCAT
Organism: Eleutherodactylus coqui; assembly: GCF_035609145.1. Lineage (NCBI taxonomy): Eukaryota > Metazoa > Chordata > Amphibia > Anura > Eleutherodactylidae > Eleutherodactylus > Eleutherodactylus coqui. Next base: position 61,354,650 of record NC_089837.1, read on the forward strand.
GCTACATCCGTATCTCCATGAGGGGAAATCGATCAGCAACCATCTTTATGGCTGAATAAACGAGATCATCAATGATCGAATGAGCATTTGCATGTCTACATGGTCCGATAATTGGGCGAACCAACGTTTGGGTGAACGTTTGTGCCCAATAATAAGCCTGTGTGAAAGGTCTTTAAATGACTTGTTGGCACTCCCTATGGAATTTGGGCACAATGTTCCGTCAACCCCCTCAGTAGCTTAATTCCTAATTACTACAGTTTTTTTCTCCGCCTTTAAAAGGTGTTGTCCAATAGTAAACTACTGATAGCCTTTCCTCAGGATAGGTCATCAACAGAAGATCGGCAGGTGTCTGTGACCCAAAACCATCACCGATCAGCAGTTCTCTGTGCTTGTGTACCTAGCTGGTTTCTGCAGGAAGCAGACAGCTCCGTTCTCACTGTAGTGGCCCAGCTTCAAATTGCAGGCCAAGTTGAAATGAATGAGAACTTGGATTGCAATAGAAATATAGACGTCTGTAGTGGAAAGGGAGCTGTCTGAATCCTGAAGAAGTCAGCTCAGTGCACTGGCCCAGAGAACTGATGATCGTGGGGGTTTCCAGGGACAACCCCCACAATCTACAAATGATGACCTATTCTGAGGAAAGGCCATCAGTAGTTTGCAACTGGACAACACCTTTAAAGGGAAACGTAATAACCATACTGGTCTCATAATACGGAATATTTCATAATTCAACTATCAGCTCCATTGGGCTCATTGGCTTGGCGAATGACAAAAAAGTGTCTTTTTGGTATACATCAGATTGAAATGTATCACCAGACTATACGGAATAGTGTGTAAACTACTCTATTCTGCAAAGGCGTGCAGTAAATAAAATATATTCCTACAATGTCACTGTATGTCTATTGCAACTTTCCATTGGAGATGCATGTTGGAAGGTACTGCAAGGAATAGAAGGTGAACAGAAGCTTACAGTGACGTAGACCGTCCTCCTGCCTGTGCTTACAAATAAGAGGTCGGGGTGAATGAGGAAAGGAGAAAACAAAAAGATTGTGGCAGAGACAAAAAGACTGCATTGTCATGTAAATAAGGCTTTTAAATGAGGCTAATTATGGATCTGTCTGACTTAGTTAATAATGGCAATTATTTTATTACCAGACATCACCTTGGCAAATTGGATTTACGGACCGTAAGTGCTTGACCACTTGTGTTTAAAGTGGATTTAAGCGACTCAGCAGTCCTGATTTACAGTAAACAAAATTGAGCAATTAAAGTGTTATCTGATCTTCTGTCACTTTCATGGTCCATTAGCGGTTCAGCAGTCACATAAGGACAGTGTGAAGGCTGGAGGTAAAATATAAGACCTTTGAAAAACTCAGCTTACATTTTTGGCAGGTAGTTTGTTTTGCCATCCATAGAGCTGTTCAATTGTCCATGTGGGGTTAGGATCAAATAACTCTCATATCTATCTATCTATCTATCTATCTATATCTCATATCTATCTATCTTCTCATATCTATCTATCTCATATCTATCGATGTATCTCCTATCTATCTATCTATCTATCTATCTATCTATCTATCTATCTATCTATCTATCTATCTATCTCATATCAATCTATCTATCTATCTATCCTCATATATATCTCATATCTATCTATCTTTCTCATATCTATCGATGTATCTCATATCTATCTATCTATCTATCTCATATCTATCTATCTCATATCTATCGATGTATCTCATATCTATCTATCTCATATCTATCTATCTCATATCTATCTATCCATCTTATATCTATCTATCTATCTATCTATCTATCTATCTATCTATCTATCTATCTATCTATCTATCTATCTATCTCATATCTATCTATCTCATATCTATCTATCACATATCTATCTATCTATCTATCTGATATCGATCTCACTATCTATCTATCTATCTATCTATCTGATCCTTCTTTCTTTCTATCTATCTATCTATGTGATATCTATCTTCTTTCTTTCTATCTATCTGATATCTATTTCACTATCTTTCTTTCTATCTATCTGATATCTATGTAATATCTATCTATCTATCTCTCTCTCATATCTATCCTCATATATATATATATATATCATATCTATCTATCTATCTCCTTTCTTTCTTTCTTTCTTTCTTTCTATCTGATATCTATCTAATATCTATCTATCTTTCAATCTGATATCTACCTCCTATCTTTCTATCTATCTATCTATCTATCTATCTATCTATCTATCTATCTATCTATCTGATATTGATCTCATTTCTTTCTTTCTATCTAATATCTATCTATCTATCTATCTATCTATCTATCTATCTATCTATCTATCTGATATCTATCTCCTTTCTTTCTTTCTTTTTTTTTCTTTTTTCTTTCCTTCTTTCTTTTTTTTTTCTTTCTATCTATCTATCTGATATCGATCTCATTTCTTTCTTTCTTTCTTTCTATATATCTGATATCTATCTCCTATCTTTCTTTCTATTAACTGAATCTTGCAATTCCACAAGTTTTGCTTATTGACATTCAGTAAGAGGATGAACAATACCGAAACCTGCAGAACTGGCCAATGCTCTGTCATTAGTAAGACAGTCTTATTTCCAGTCCTCTACTTTGTAGTCCATGATACAGTATTTCTAAACTGAGATTTGGAAGGACAACTCATAAGTTTCGAATCTGGAAATGTGGCATGAATGCAGTAGGGGTTCCAGAACAATGATTGAAGATCAAGTCACATAACAAATACTAGACTAGTCTGGAACCCTGGCACATAATCTTTTCTGGTTCCTAAAACAATGGCTCCGTTGCAAATGAAGCCTCAGAATGCCACAGTGATCATCTAGATTTATACCATAGGTAAATGAAATAATGGTACATTGAAGCTTGAAGTAGCAGAATGTTATGCCATAGTTGTGGTCTCTAAACTAAGGACTCCAGGGAATCTGTAACACAAGTGTTTTCGGATCTACATTAATTGGAATCATATCCACTCCTGCCCATGGTTCAATCCGTTGTAGGGCAGATGTCTTATTTCACCCAAAAACAAAAAGTTGCATTTGACGTTTTCTTGTCCAAGAAACAAGACCTGTGTAGCACAGCAGATCGAATCACCGAAGTCTGTGAGCAAGCCTTTGGTGATGCTAATATTTGTATACAGCAGAATCCGGGTGTACTTACTATATTTCCAGTCCTCTACCATCTGGTAGTTATCAAAAACACAAGAGTGAAGTAGTGAACCTTGTAGAACTTACTGTAAAGATGATCTAAACGAATTGACAAACTGATGACAACTTGGCATCAATTTTTGGATCCGTCAACGACTGACTTCAATTTTTTGAAGAAGAAAATAGCAGATTTTGGAAAAAAAAAATATGATGGAACTGATGAAGACTAATTCATTAACAGATCGGTCATGATGATCCATCATCCAAATGTTGACTTATATTCAGTTTTCTGTTTCTAATTTGATGTGATATGAAATACTCTTGAATAGAGATGAGCGAGCACCCAAATGCTCGGGTCCGCTTTATTCGAGTCGAGCTTTTCATAAAATTCGAGAGCTCTACTCGAGCAACGAACCCCATTGACTGCAATGGGAGACTCGAGCATTTTTGTATGTGGGACGCCGGGTGCCGAGCTTTTTTTTTTTTTTGGTTCTTGTTCTCTCTCTCTCTCTCTCTCTCTCTCTCTCTCTCTCTCTCTCTCTCTTCTCTCTCTCTCCTTCCTGCCAGACAAAAAATTTGCCAATGACGTGCGTCGCGGCGGGGAGGGGCCAAAACAGGCACGTCACAGCGGGGAGGAGCCAAAAGCTGGGGCGGGGTCGAACACGATTTGATGCTCGTTCGAGTAATGAGCACCATCGAGTACGCTAATACTCAACGAGCATCAAGCTCGGCAGAGTATGTTCGCTCAACTCTACTCTTGAATTAAAAAAAACTAAAGTACTCTAGAGGTGTTACCTATACTGGCTAACCAGAAAAAATTATATTTGCAAGATCTGAAGCTACTTAGGCCTTTCGTTAACACTATTTTTGCTCTACCTACATACTGTAGTAATGTAGTATTTTAGGCTGAAAAAACACTTGTGTCCATCCAGTTCAGCTTATAATCCTGCAAAGTTGATGTAGAGAAAGACAAAAAGAACTCCAATGAGGTAGAAGCCAATTTTCCTTATTTTAGGCAAGAGAATTTACTCCAATCTGGCAATCGGAATAATCCGCGGATCACCGACCCTTCTGAAGTGATCAGTGATATACCATGTAATATTGTAACACTCAAGAAAAACGTCCAGGCCCCTTTTGTACTCCTCTAGTGAGTTTGCCATCTCCACGTCCTACTTGCTGATTTAAATAAGACTCTGTTCCCAATGCCAAAGCCTCTGATAGCAGTTTTCTGACATTTGATGGCAAGAATATGGCAGGATGCAACGCTATTCATGGCATCAAAAAACCACAAAAGAGCCCAAATGTCTCAAATCAATGGGGAACAGTGGAAGTCACGGGGATGTGTTATGTGATGATTCGGCACCATCCCCATTGTCCCTTAGGAATGGACCTGTCACGTTGTGCTCCTGGGACCTGCAGTTGTGTGGGTTTCCAGGGGCACACTGCAGCAGGTGTAGTTGATTTAGTTGGCTGATGGAGTAGAGTTATCCAGCCAGCCAATCACCACTGCTCTGCTGTATATAAATACCAGCCCCTCTTACTAGAGGGCACTAGTCATTTATTTATCTTATCTCATTCCAACTCAGGGCTTGGTGTTATCCATGGTGTTAGTTTGAAGTGTTTCTCCTACCTTCCCTGAGGATGGTCTGGACACCTGTATTCTCCATCTGCATGTTATGCGGAGCCCCCTCTCCCTTCGACAGGTGCGGCCTCCAGACGTCCAATGTCATGTGTGTTGTAAAGGGTGTGATGCTTGACATGGTTCTGTTTTGATCAGTTTGGTATATGATGCTATTTCCCCTTGGTGTGAGGACACTTGCACTAACAATCTATTTATTATCAGTGTGATTTCTGCCTGTTGTTGGTGTGACCAGGCATCAGGTGTGAACAGTTACCTATTGTGGGTGGATGTCCCTTTTCTGTTGGTGAATGTGAATGGTGTCCTGTCTCTTATCATCTAGAGCGAGCCAGGCCCCTGGCTTCCAGCGTGGGTCTGTCCCTATTGGGCCGATCACCCCTGCTTGCAGACAGGACTCCTTGAGGTAAAGTTATATTGTTAGAGTAGGGGCTCACAAAACAGCAAGGACCCTTATCATGCGCTCGTGAGCTTAAGTATCTTGGATGAAATATGAACCAATACCTTGAACGTACTTTAGCTATTCCATCTGCTTATGTGTGTTGGTATACTAGATAAGTGTTTTAGCATTTGTCAGTCATTGTTGGATGTCTGCTTGCAGGTTCTGTTTGTGTTAAGGTTGTGCTTCTGTAACCTGTGGTTCTACAGGTTTCCTTGTGCACACCTTCACCGGTAAAGGTTAATTGAGCTGGCTGGGTGTGGTATTCTACACCAGCCAATCCCCTCTTGTCTGCTGCATATAAATACTAGCAAACTCTTGGGAGAGATTGCTGGTCATTTTAGTTCTTCATTGTATCTCTGTGTAGAGCCCACTCAGAGCTGGTGTTTGCATGCTTGTCTGCAGTGTCCCTCTCTCCTCCCCTGAAGACGGTCTGGGTCTGTGACCACACAGGTGCAGGCGACCTGCAGGTTTCTCCCTATCCCTGGGCAGGTGTTGCCATCAGACATCTGATGTCCTATGTGTGTGTCAGATGGGTGACGCCTAACATTGTTTCCTATGTCAGCACGGTGCCGGACTCTCTATTTCCCTGGTGTGAGGACACTTGGACTAGCTATGGTTTAACATCTGTATGCATGTGAGCTCTGGGTGGGGTCCGGTTATATGTTGTATGCACAACTATAAGTGTTGGTGTGAACAGTGATGTGTGGTATGTCTGTGCAGACATGTGCTTTATGTGCAGTCCTGTTCTATGTGGTATGTGTAACCTTGTGTGTTGGTGTGAACAGCGACATGTTCTGTTTGTGCAGGTTGCCAGATGGGTGGTGAGCTGTCCTGTCCTGTGGTGGGTGTGTCCTGTGTGTCTAGTGCATCTCTTCCGGTTCCTAATCAGGGATAGCCAGGTGCCAGATGAAGACAGTGGGGCCGACCTTATCAGGACGACCACCCCGCTTTTAGGCAGGGGTTCTCCCCTTTCCCTGGTTAGTAAGGGACAGGGGTCTTTCCATCATTGCCTAGAGAAGTGCAATTGGTCTTTGCAATTCTATGTGCGATTATGGTTTTTAATAGGATACGTTTGCGTCTGTGCTAAGGCTTGGCGCTTTAGGGCTAATGCCCACGGACGGATTTTTGCCGCGTTCCCCGCGGCGGAATAACAGAGCTATTAGGTTCTATTGAACCTAATAGCTTTTCTGCCTCCCCTGCGGAAAAAAAATTGCGACATGTTCTATTTTACCGTGTTTTTTTCACAGTGAAGGTCTCCATTAATATAGCATTAATGAAGACTGCTGAAAAACGTGTGTTTTTCCGCAATCACCAGCGGGGACTTTTTGTTTACCACCGCAGTACTCCCGCAGCGTAAATCTGCAGGCGTATCCCGCTCCGTCCGTGGGCATGAGCCCTTAGTGCGCTGAGCGGACGTAACAGTTTGCAGTTCTCTTTGTTATGGTGTTAAGTATATATGATTGTTCCCCTCTCCCAATCCTTTCCTTCCAGCTTTCAATTTATGTTTTGTTCTGTATGTGGGGTGTCTTTCACTCAGGGTCATGATATGACCGTATTCCGTTAGGAATGGAAGCCAGTACGCAAATCAAATCAAATCATCGTATTTGTATAGCGCCAACTTATTCCGCAGCGCTTTCAGGTAATTTATTTATTACCCCCCACCAAGCTGGGTACTCATTTTACCGACCTCGGAAGGATGGAAGGCTGAGTCAACCTTGAGCCGGCTACCTGATTCATGCGGGGATTGAACTTGCAACCTTCAGGTCGTAGGCGAGAGCTTACACTCTGCACCACAAATGTGACAGAGCCTGCAGATGCCCATACACTTTAGCTTGCTGTTGACTGACAATTATGTATTCCAGCTTTGGTTTCTCCATCTCAGGAATAGGGTAATAAGCTACTGCTAACCACTTCTGGTGGTGACTTACCTCCCATGGGGACAACTGTTTGATCCTATCTTTCCTCTAATACCTGCCATCTGGGCAGATGTGAGACACCCCTATATATATCAGATCGTCAACCAGTCCTGCCGAAATTGGTGGGTTTGGCCAACTTTCATCTAATATGTAATGGGTGCTTGTACAATATCCAATAGGAGACTCTTTGTTGTTTGTTTGCTTCCCCTTTAAGACTTTTTCTTCCCCAGAAATTCATCTTAGATTTGGAGAGAAATGTCCCAGTAATGCTTTTTTTATTACAATTAACGAGAGAAGTGCACAATGAAAAAGAAAATCAGGGTAATTAATATAAAGTTATGGAGCAATTGTAAGGAAAGGCTCAGTGGTGGTCATTTTAATAGTACCTTATAAATGGAAATTGCATTAATATTTCTCAAGCTGAAGGATACTGTAATCATTAAAATGTTAAAAAAAGAATTGAATGGTTTAGTATCGACCAGATTTCATAAAAGGAAAAGAAAAAAAAGGTGTTTTAATGATTTGAAAGGCAGTAATATTTAATATGATTTTAGTTTTGTCCAGATATAAAACCTGCCTAATAAAGATGAAGAGCTCTATACATAAAGAACAGCATTTTCTTCTACTTAAAGGGGTATTCCCATGTTGCAAAGTCATGGTGTGTCTAGTTACAGTATGTCATTCCCACCTCTGGGACTCCTACCGATCCTGAGACTGAAGGGACCCAAATGCCAGTTTAGCGTTGCATCCCTTTCACTGTTTTTTGGGCATATTGGCGCTGCCTATCCGCTGTGTAGGGAACTGCAGCACAGCCCAATTCAAGTGCAAACTTATAGAGGATCTATCATTTCCTCATGTCAGTGGGGCCAGCTGCATAGCTTTGTAACCCTGGCCCCGTTGACTTCAATAATGTCTTTCATTTGTTTATATTCAGAGCCGTTTCCTCATAACGGCTCTTCTTCTATTCAGCTCCCGGTGCTGTTAATGTGTGAATTGGCTGGTTTCCACTGCTCACTTTCCATGGCTGACATTAAAGTTGATTGATAGTGAGCGCTGGGGATTGCTCACTTGACACATTCACAGCGCCGGGTGCTGAATCTAAGAAGAGCCCATACTGGGCAACGAGGAAAAGGTATTGTTAAAGTCAAAGCTATGCAGCCAGACCTGTTGAGGCCATGAGAGGTCCAGTAAAACCCTAAATCAGCGGTGCGACCACTTCATCTGCAGGACAACTTGAGGTCCAGGAAGTCAGACCGCACCGATCATATCCTAACCATAAAGAGACTGTCTACTTTTCTAGTGCCTGTATAGGGTCATTCTATTACCATGCTGTTGTAGATGCAATTAGGCCGGGCGGGACATATTTCCGTGATGGAGAATTACTGTCTGCCCAAGACTGAACTATATGGCAAGTCTTGGGCAAGCTCTTCAAATATAAGGGCACCAAAGAAGAGGCATAAGGAGTTTTTGAGTAAGTCCCTTGAAGCCTGCCATATTGATTACCACAAGTGGTCTACTTTAGCCTCCAATCATGTACCAACCTGCTTCCTTTCTGAGAACACTCACTGAGCTGCTCCTGAGGACAAGTCGAGACAGAGAAAGGACCAAGACAGTGTAGCACCAAACTCTGGACAAACTTTCCTGTGCAATCACTGTGGCCGGATCTGCCTATCCCAAATTAGACAACCTGCTAGTTAAATCTTTGTTCTTGAAGCCAAGCTATACTATAACAAAGTTCCCCAATCTTTACCCATTATTTAATTACGTACATCTACCAGCATGCTGGCTATCAGAACAGAGAGTTGAGTATAAAACATATCCTGTTCGGGGAAGTTTGACTTTTTAGGTCATTTACAAAGCTTGGCATTCCTTTGAAGGACAGTCAGATATTGGTGAAGTTCTTCCACACTTCTGCTAAGGATGCCATTGGTGCCCTCAGCAGAAGTGTGTGAGAATTGTGGAAATGCCTAAGCCACAATGTATATGCCAACAAAAAAACAAAAACACCACTATTATAACACATGGCTTGTAAAGCCCTATTACACATTTTGTATTAGGACCGAGGATCTTCAAGTTACACCTTTACTATTAAAGACCATGTAGGAGCTCCAACATCTAATGAGCTGCTTGGCTTGACATTCATGGACACAGTCCCTTATATATTTTTTTTTCTACGCTTCCAAAATTGAATCGACTCGAGTAAAGATCATTTCTGATGCATAAAATCACCCTTTCACTACATATTGGACAGGTTTTATGCTTCGCTCTGTCTTACCCACACAGGATAATTGACTTTAAGGAATTCTTTAACCTTTGCATAAAAAAACATCTTTCACGGAGTACAAAGGGCATCTTGGCAAATGAACAGGTTTATTCTAATTGGCTTTTGAATTAAAAAGAAATTATTTTGTATCTGTGGATCAAGCAGAGCTCCGTGCTCAGCGGCGAGAACAGAATTCTTCTTACAAAGAGGAGGCCAAGCCCTATTTCAATGAGCAGCCATGAATTCTGAAATATTTTGGTCCTTTCTATCTCAACGTCGTGAGAAAAAGCTGGAATTAAAACAAATTCTTGAAATTGTAAAGGTTTAGGAGTTACAAAAACATGGCTTTCTTCCAAACCGGTATCACACCTGTCCATAGGTGGGGGTGTGTATTGCAGCTCAATCCCTTTCTTTCGATTGGGGTTCTGTGGACAGATATGGCACTGGTGTTCCAAAAAAGCAGCCATGTTTTTCTAGTGCTGGCCAACCCCATCGAGCTATACAAGCACTAACCATTTCTGAAATGATTAGAAAGCTCAATGCAATCATCGACTGGAGATGTTATGTTGGATGGGATCGCTCATGTCACCAAAAACTATCCCCATGTCATGCATGTTCCTTCCCTCCTTGAAGTGGAGCTTGGAACAGTGATCTGACACTGCACTACTGCCAGTCTTTGAAACGACCGCTCCCACGATCCAGCCGTGTCCCCCTTTGAAGTCGGTGTGCGGCATGAAAGTCAGACTCTATGGGAAGAGCACGCACATGGAACTCTGAAAAGAGTCAGATTTCCGTGCCACGTGCCAACTTCAGAGGGAGTGACCGCTGGATCGTGGGAAGGGCGGGTAGAAAAATACATAACCTGGTTCCCCGTCACGTTCTCTAATAGCAATTAGTTTATGGTGCGGTGGGGACTTGACAGGTTTTGTTTAAAGTATATATACACTGACTGACCACTTTATTATAGACCCCAGCCCTTTCACAATTGGAGCTGCCGCCTTGTTTTGAAATTAGACACGTGACCCCAGAGGGCAGCATAGAATCACGTGACAAGTTTTCCGTAGATCAATTTCAATGTGAATACACATTAGATGGGAAAATCAAGTGATCTACATGACTTCCAATGAGGCCGGGTCATCAATGCTAGACTAGCCGGGCCAGGATTTCATACACTGCCAGTGTTGTACAATGGTGCACATAGTATAGCATGAGGGGTGTTGATTGATGAAACACATCCAGCGAAAGGGGATATAAACAACTTGTCAATGAGAGAGGTCAAAGGAGGATGTCAAGAGTCATTCTGACGAATAGTCGGTGCACTGGCAAGTGTAGCTGAATACAACACTGGTGCGCCCATTAGAATTAGCAAATGCACAACTCATCGTCCCTTAGCACATATGGGCTATATAGCTCAGATGATCAGTTTCAGCGCCATCGATGCCTATGAGAAACAGAAAGAAAAGACTCCAGGGGGCAAAAGAACTCAAAACTTGTATCACTGAGAGTGGAAAAACATCACCTGGTCAAGTGAATCCAGATTTATGTTGCACGGTGCTGATGGGAGGTCAGACTTTGGCACAAGCAGCATGAATTGCTGACCCCTTTCTGTCAGGTGGTCAGAACATGTCAGCACCTCATTCTAATCTATGGCAACTACAAGACGTTTCCTGTCCGCAGGGGCCGATATTCCTGCAGAGCGTTTTCATCATCTAGTGGACTCTAAACCACTACGAACTGCTGAAGACCAAAGGTGGTCCAACTCACTACTAGGTGGGGTCTCTAATAAAGTCACCATTCAGTATACATAGAAGAGGGGAGGTCCCATTGTAGATAACAGCAGTGTAAAGAGAGACCATAATCAAAAAACCCATATACCAAAGAAAAAAATCAAATAATGACGGGAGGGGTGTTCATCGAATGAAGGAGGCGCCATAGAGAAAATGAAGAGTTTAACAGACCTTTGTAAGTACATAATGTACATTGAAGTGTCCTAATCACCCGCCGAAGGGGCTTATGGTGACCCTTGTTCTATGAGGGCCCCAGAAGGAATATTCCTCTAACCCTTTCCAATCCACTGTCTGACGTGTAAAGACATTCTGATTGAAGGATGTACAGCTTTGATGTTGGAAGACATCCGGCAAGGTATTCTTATTGTAGATTACTGGCCGCTCTGTTGTCGGGGGCCACGCCAGCATATCACATACCGCAGTACTGGCTCTAGCCAGCAGATGGCACCATTGTATAATGGCAGCAAGAGAAAGCCCCCTAGAAAACCCTGAATCCAAAATGGTTAATTCTTTTTGTTGCTGGTGCCAATGGAGACCCCCACCTACCCTTCCCACAGACCCGGAATTCGCCCCAGCTGCTCCATCCAATTGACTCTTCCAAGGAACGGAGCTCTCGGTATCTGCAGAAGCCAAACTTTTTTTTTTTTTAAACAGAGCTATTCTGTGCCCAATAAAGTTATTTTATCGCCATCACTTACCGCCGTTTTACCTTATAACTAAGCGAAATACAAATCCCTTTTTCACTCTAAAAATGCCCATAAAAGCCTAGTGTCAGGTTAATTTCACAGCCATGAAAAGACATCAACATATTCAGTGAAATTAAATATCTTTATGATATTGCATCGTGGGAAATAAACATCCCCTCCCAAAAAAATCACAGAAGTATGTCAATAGCGTCAGGTTTATGGCGCCCCTTAAAAGAAGAGATTGAATTTGTAGGACAGATGTAAAATAAATGTCCACTTAAGATCCGGCAGCTTCCCGAGTCTCCTCTTGTCATATAAAGGTTTGTTGCCTTCTGATTAGATTTTAAGGACAGACGGATAAGCGGCTCGCGGAACGTCAGGCTGTTCTTCCTTCTTTTTTTTTTTTTTAAGACAGATTAGTGCTTTAAAAAAAAAAATATCGTCTCAAAATAGTAAAACGGCAACAGATTTTTTTGACTCCTTCACAACACTTTGAAAGGTCACGAATTAGAAAAAAATGACAAAAACTTCATCAACTTCAGAGACGAGATGTTCTCTTAAAACGGTCGAAGACAGATGACATATTTCCGAGGCAGACATCCATCTTGCACATGGGTGTTATCACGCTGCGCAAGCCTCCTTCCACAGGAACTGCGGTAAGCCGAAAGACAAGGCTAATTGGTGACTACTCACTTCTTAAAGGGACCACACCAAAATTTGACTTATCACCTATCCATAAGTTAGGTGCTAAAAATTATATTGGTGGGGGTCTTACTGCTGAGGCTCCAAAGAACGAAGGTACCATGTCCCTGTCTCTTCAATGCAGGTTCATTACACCCCCATATCCCCCCTCAGTGAAGAGAAGGTACAATGGTACTATGGTTAGGCAATATATGGCACCACTCCATTTATCTTCGATGAGACCGCTAGAGATAATTGAGCATTTCTACTCAACTATTTCCGTTACCCTGTTGAAATGAAAGGAGTGGTGCCACATATGTGAGACGGCAACTCCATTTGGTCTCCAAGTCACTGCGCGTGGGTGCAGTGAGTGCATAGTGAGGAGGAGAGGGGTATACGGGACCACCATTTTCAATCAATAGGAGTCTCAGCAATGAAGCCCCCACTGATCGGAGTGTCCTATGGGTAGGTGATAAAAGTCTATTTTGGTACAACTCCTTTAATGCCGTGTTGGAAAAATCCAGTGCATATTTCAAAGTTAGGCTGCAGCTGAAATCCGCATGCTCTAAGGGGTTGGAGGGAAATGATAAGGGCAGCCACACCGAAACAGCCTGTTGGGTGTCTTTTCCTTCTGGAGAAAACCTCGGTTTGGCTTATATCCTTAGTCACATTGTTGACTGTTGACAGGTTGAAAACTGACTTAAAGGGAAGTCCCCTTCCAATAGGGGGCACTGAGGAGGTACTTGTCCATCTGTAAGAGGGTACCGATTTGTTTTTACGTCTTAGTTTCATGTATTGGTGCCTCTGAGCCTTGGGTAGTGGAACATTGAGTTTGTCCGCGCTGCCCCATAAGTAGTACAGGCTTGGCATGAAGTGTGAGCATGCACCGGAGGGGCGCAGACGCAGAGACACGCCTTGACTTGACCACGGCTCCGTTACGTCAAGTAAATGAAGGTGCGGTCCATCAGAAGGACAGACTGTACCAGCCTCTGGAGACCTGGAAGGGTAAAAGCTGAGTAGCAGTGCAGCTGTAACCGACCGGTGGACTGATCACAAATCCTGGCAGGAATCAACAAATGTGGTTTGAGTTCAACTCCGGTTATTAACCCCTTAGAAACCAGCCTATTTTATGCCTTAAGGACCAAGTGAAAGAGCCATAACTCATTGACATAGCCATATGAGGGCTTGTTTTTTGGGTTGGGTTTTGGGGGGGAAGGAAAAACTTGTAGAAATTCCGCAATTGTTTTGGGGTTTTGTTTTTACAGCATTCACCATTCAGCAAAAACAACTTTTCTCATCTGGATCGGCACGATTACTGTATGACCAAGTTTATAGAGATTTCTTTATTTTTTACTACTTTAGCACAATGAAAACACGTTTTTAAAGAAAAACAATTGAATCTGTATCATCGCATTTCTAGGCCACTTTTACAGGAGTTTTTACAGCACTTTAGCCCACTTAAAACACTGTACCAACCTTCCGTTCATCTCAATGGGGCTTCTCAGATGAGCGTTTTAGCGCAGCGTTTCTAACATTGTGCTAATCGAATGCTGTCTGTTCTATTGTAGTGCGTAGCGGCACTTTTCAACACACCACATCCCCCATTGCAATAATGAGGTGCGCTAAAAAGGCTGTATAGCACTGCATTTAAAAACGCCCGCATGGGAGTGGCCTAAGACCCAGAACATTTTTATTCATCTGGTAGCGCAGCTCGGGGAGGGCTTGTTTTACGCAGGAAGAGTTGTGTTGGTATTGGTACCATTTTTTGCAAAACGTGACTTTCAGATTGCTTTTTAGTGCATCTTTTAGGGGGCAAACAAAAGAAAAACAACAATGCCAGCATTCATTTTTTTAAACTAATTTTATGATGTACACCATGCGAGATAAAAAAATTAAATATTTTTATTGTTTGTGTTGTTACAAACTCGGTAATACCTATTATGTGCTGCTTTAAAAAAATAAAATATATATATATATTGGTAGTTTATCCATTTAGAACATTTTTTTGAGTGAGGAATAATGCATATTTAAAACTGGATTTTTTTTCTTTGAATCAAACTTTATTGAATTTTTGACACTATTTTTAGTCCCTGAGGGGGACTGACTTTACAATAGATTGTTCAATCACTAGGATAGTCCCACAGCATTACTTATGTAGTGCATTCTACTAAGCCTATGATGGAAGTCTATTAGACTCTGCGAGAGGCGGGGCCTAATAAACTGGGTTACAGGGCAGACAAGAACGCCTTTGCTAGGTTTCAGGCTGCCATGGTAACCCATTAGTACCTTGCTATCACACTGCAGAGTGTCGATGGATCACAGAAGGAGCCCCACTTCCCTGTCATCTGCTTGCAGGCTGCAGTTGCTATTGATTGAGGCATGTAAAGGATTAACCCTTTCCAATCCACTGTCTGACGTCTGAAGACATTATGATTTAAGGCTGTACAGCTCTGATGTTGGAAGACGTCTGTCGGGGTTCTCTTACTGTATATTGCCAGCCTCTCTGCTGTCGGAGCCTATCCAACGTGTCACCTCATGCAGTACTGGCTTTAGCCAACAGATAGCGCTGTCGAATAACGGCAGAAAAGAGTAAGCCCCCTAGGTAAACCAGGATACAAGTTGGATTGGAAAGGGTTAAACTGACAAGATCTCAGGTTTCTCGCTTCCTGGCTGTTAGAGCAGGAGCCTGGCTGTGAGGTGGCTGTTAGAGCAGGAGCCTGGCTGTCAGTAGTCAGCCAAGCCACCGGCTTAAAAAGATGTATGTGCCGGTTTAAAGCCCATTAGTGAGGTTAGTAAAAAGATGTATTACCGTCTCTAACAGGATAAAGCTGTCCAGAAAGTACCAGCGACTGTGTCTACGTTCCAGCCTGATATATAGATCCCCGATGCAAGCCCACCTGGAAACTCTTGCCAGACGGTTCGCAATTTGTGAGGTACCACAGTTTTATGTGCTAAAGGGTCCCCCAGGAATGCCTTCGTGCATGAGCTGGGCAGATGAGAGCCGATGAGACCTATCCCTTAGATCCCCGTTTCACATCCTCAAGTGCAGGAAAGCTTCATTCCAGCTCTAGGCTGACTTGAAGCCCCTGTGCCTCACTGCAAAATCTGCAATAGGACCCCCGCCTACCATGCCCAGTTATAATACTGGTGTAATTTTACATAACAGAAGGGTCTTTGAGCCCGGCTGTAGCTGCTTCCTCTGCCCCCCCTATGGCGACGCCCAAAGTGCCACATTCTCATTCTTTGAAGGAGCTTTTCCTTGACTCTCTCCGACAATGAAGCAACCCATTGCCGTCACTTATTGAAAGTACCGTGGATTGTGCTTTTTTTTCACTTTCTGATCTCTCATAGTTCACACATTTAAAACACATCTCCTCGGCTCACGGCCATTAACATAACTTTGTATTCTCAACATTGCTAGGTTTAATGCCTTGCTTTCTAATATCTTAACAGTTGTGGCTGCTTTTAAAGCATCAGGTGAAGCCGGCTTCACACGCTGAAATGCTGATAATCCTGTGAGATTGCAGATGACAGGCTTCAGTAGAAAGCGGGCAGAGAGGGAGAGAGAGGAGACAATGAGCGGTGAGAGTCGAAAATTCCTTACAACAATGTACTGAGCACCTAAATCCATTATAATCCTTTGAAGCCTGAAGACACTGCCACATATTGAACGGGTTAAGAAGACTACGTCGCAGCGGCCATTGCCAGCTCCGATCATCACCTTTTATCCCCTCTCTAAAACCTTGTCCATATATTTCCTCGGGGTTATACGGTTTAGTGGAGGTTAAGAGAGCCCAATTAACTGCCTGGTACATTCCTCCACACTGTATACCATAGCTGCAAAGCATCTCTTGCTTTTGAAGAGTTCTCCTTGGAAGAAAGGTAACCCTAAGGTATTCTTGTAGGCTTAATACTTGATGTAGACCATGTTTTAGGAAAGTCTTCAAAAACATTACATCTCGAAGAGTCTTGCAAAAGTATTGGATCCCCTGAAACTTCAGAATGGTTTGCATGAGGATCTGTAGATGGCTTTATTACTTAAAGGGGTTATCCTAAAATTGGCTTTTATCATGAATCTATAGGATAGGCGATGAAAGTCTGACCCGTGAGGGTCTCACTGATGAAACCTCCACAATCCTGAAAATGGGAGTCCCGTGTCCCTCTCTTCTCCTCACTACAGAGCGTGTTCTATCTTTGGGCATTCCGTCAGAACGCTTCGCCCATTGTTTTTAATGGGACCTTGAAAGACATCTTGCGCGAAGTGTGATGCAATGTTTTCTATTGAAATCAATGGGAAACACTTGCAATCCTTTAATGCGCGTGAGGATCACAAATTCACAGAAGCGATGCGCTTTGCATCACTGTGAAATATTGCACTTGGGCAAGTGTGATATCGGGCCAGGTTTCCCAGCCCAATATAACACTTGCCCATGTGAATGTAGCCTGATGTGAAGAATGAATGGAGTGGCGGTTGCACATGTCGAACCAAACCGGGCAGCTGCAATATTGGCAGTGCTACCTTCTTCCAAGCCTATACACACTGACAGGGATCAGCTGATTGAAGGAGATCCTGAATGGTGGACCCCCATCAATCAACTATGAATGACCTATTTTGAGGATAGGCCATCAATAGGTGAAGCTCTAGAGAGCCCCTTTAATAGGTGAAAGCTTTATTCAGCACACCATGCATTTGTGGAAACTTTACTAAGTCCGGGCTTGGTAAATTTCCCCCATAGATTTACATTAGACCCACAGACCTAATACGGAGCTAAAATACGCTCATGTGGAAGCAGCCTTAAGGAAGTATTCCCATGTTAGACTTTCATGGCATACTTACAGGATATGTAATGAAAGTCTAATAGGTTGTGGGTTCCACCTCTGGGAACCTACACCTATCTCAATTACTGGCCCCTATTGCCCCTGGCCTGGTTAAATGCGATGGCCCGTGGTGGTCGAGATTTACAGAAATGGCAGAGTTGGCTTTTCACAACGCTGTTTCCGTAACTCCCATAAAAGTCAACGGGAGGTAAGAAAACAGCATCGCACAGCGACCTTCACTGCTTCCACAACTTATAGAAGTTGTGCAGCCCGCTGTGCTACATTGTTTCCATACAGTAAGTTCCTCTTGTTTCTGCCACAGAGACAGTATATGCCAGCCATGCTCAACTGTTTCCATTCTCCCGGCCACCTCATAGACAGCGGTTTTACCATCGCGGCCATATTTGGCTGGGATGGAAACACCCTTTTAATGATATATCAGATGACAGTTCAACATGCAAGACCCTTCAAGGTTTGATCAAGCATATCCTAACGAAGGGCAATATAGATACTCAATTGCATCTCCAACACGCTTCTGACTCTACGGCCGGTTACTCCTTTCGGGATGATTACCATTCAGTCATGTCATCGAGAAAACCATAGGATACATCTGATGGGTGACTGAAAGCCAATCATGTAACCATAACAATTTCATGGTGGTTAAATCCAAACGTTTCTACCCTAATCGCTTTGCTTTCTGAAAAAAAAGTCTTTTATGGCCATTTAGACCCTATAGAGGATGAATCACATCCCATTATAAATTGACGGAGGTGACATGGTGATGCATGCTTACAATATGTCTTTCTATGCAGGTAAACTGTTTTATTGACTAAGTCCCTGGGTTAAACATTACACGAGCATCCTTACGAGTCAACCGCAGTGGGTTTGAGATCAATTCCGCAGCATTCGTCAATAGGACCATAAATAATAATAGGGTTTGCTTCCGAGAAGAAAGATTATACACTCCTTGTGCTTATATATACCTGATAAATTGAGTGGAAAAGCTAATACTCATGCCAGAAACGCAGCAGAGGGCAGTGTATTGGGACTAACGCGGCCGAACAATAAGCCTCGAATACAAACAATCGGCTGGAAGGAGCGGCTCTGCTATAATAATAAAGGGTGGTAAATTGTACACGGGAAAAGCATAAATCACGGCGGCTCGAGTCTAATAGTCCGATACTAGAGAGCTTATTATTTCTAGAGGAAAAAAAAGGAAGGTCACTTAGAAGACCCCATGGTGCCATCTATGGAAACATCTTGCGAAAGAAGAAACATCCTCAGCTTCATGCAAGGAAATCATTAGATCATCGTCTCTGTAGAAAATAATGGAGGTCAAACCAAAAGATGACCGAAATAGTCTACATATCAAAACGAACATCATTACAGACGGCGGAAAAACTTCCATTTTAAAAGAAATGATAGGAAAAGCTATTATGAACACAAGCTGGATAGAATTATTGTTATTTGAAGGTTTCAAGGGAGAACACATGCTAAGCCCCCGCTCCTGTAATAATTTACTTCTTCTCAAGAGCTTGATGACTAAACAAAGAAAAGCCAAGATTAAAATCAAATCAACACCAAATGGAAGGAGACAGTATGAAGATAAAATAACAATTATTTAGAACAATAGATGTCCCTACTGCCATGTGCAGGAAGCAGGAATCTCAACACAGCTGCCTAGGAAGGTCTAAGGATACCGAAACACCTTCCTTCGGCTGTTTTTCCCAACTTCCGAATGTTTGACTTGGCTGACCGTCCATGTCTTTAGGGAGGTAAGCTGCAGGAAGACAGCTCTGATGGTGGCTTATCTCCTAGGGAACAAAATATTAGGCATTTAAGATTCGGCGTCCACCATCTTTCCTTCCCCCAAAACATCCGAGAATTGTCCGACCTTGCTATTATCTGTAGGTTCAGATGACAAAACACTAAGGTGCATGGGGGCTTATACTTGATGCCCTTGAGCACTTATGCAAAATATGCAATGGGGCATCAAAAGTATCACAATCCATTTGTAGTAGCAGAGATAGCAGGTGTTACCCCTCCCATATAGCTATGGCTCTGGGTATCTTATAACACTAGTAGCAGGGACATCTGCAGAGGAGAGGGGGACTGTGGTAAAAAAACAATCTCAGCTCCCTCTTTACAACACCTCAGAGCCCATCCTATAACAGGACATAACTATGTCTTTAGTGAATAGAAGTCTGGCTCCCCCTTGTTTACTAAGCTTGCAGTGCATGTGAAAAGGGACAACCCTTGAATATTAGCCCCGCCCATGAGGAAAGCAGATGGAGTCAGTATAGGCTGAACTCGATTTATATTTGTAGAATGCCACAGATCACTAGCGAACTTTTGAAAAGTCGGGTTTGACCGATTCACCGGATAGCTGTTCTTTTTTAGCTTCTCGAAATGTTCAAAATCTCTGCTTGCTCTTAGTGAATAATACAAGTGTGAGTCAAAAATTACCCGCACTCTGGCTGTAGAATGTATTTCAATCAATTTTCAGAAAATAGAAATACTTTATTTTTTGACATAATTTGCCTAGTTTTCGATAATCCACTTTGTCCAGCTGTCAACAAGCTTTCATATTGCTTCATTAAAAAAGCTTTTAGGTTGAGCTGTGCACCACGAATGCACCACTTTCTTCACCTCTTCATCATACGTGAATCTTCATCCTCTTAGGGCTTCTTTCAGGGGACCAAACAGGTGAAAGTCCGATGGGGCAAGATGACGACTATAGGGAGATGCTTTAAAGGGGTTGTCCCGCGGCAGCAAGTGGGTCTATACACTTCTGTATGGCCATAATAATGCACTTTGTAATATACATTGTGCATTAATTATGAGCCATACAGAAGTTATAAAAAGTTTTATACTTACCTGCTCCGTTGCTGGCGTCCTCGTCTCCATGGTGCCGACTAATTTTCGCCCTCCGATGGCCAAATTAGCCGCGCTTGCGCAGTCCGGGTCTTCTGCTTTCTTCTATGGAGCCGCTCGTGCCAGAGAGCGGCTCCGTGTAGCTCCGCCCCGTCACGTGCCGATTCCAGCCAATCAGGAGGCTGGAATCGGCAGTGGACCGCACAGAAGAGCTGCGGTCCACGAAGGTAGAAGATCCCGGCGGCCATCTTCAGCGGTAAGTATTGAAGTCACCGGACCGCCGAGATTCAGGTAAGCGCTGTGCGGGTGGTTTTTTTAACCCCTGCATCGGGGTTGTCTCGCGCCGAACGGGGGGGGGGGGTTTAAAAAAAAAAAAACCCGTTTCGGCGCGGGACATCTCCTTTAACCACAAATTAACTGGTGTAACATGGTCAAACCCAGTGACTGGTAAGACAGTAACCTACAACAGAAAGCGTTGATAAGACAGTGGGGCCAACAGAAGTTTTAATATAACTCGAGTGCGGATAACTTTTGACTCCCCCTTGTATAATTCTTGTTTATGTCCGTAGAAAAACCTTAGCCTTCTAACAGATGAGGGTTTGTGACAACTGTATCCCCTCTAGACAATGCTCTGTGAGCTGAGCTGCCTGGACTCCAGACTGATACATTGTAGCACGGAGCATTGCCTAGACTAGATACAACTGTATCCACTTCTCATCTGAGAGTGGGACTAGCCTTGTACTGTATATGTTTGCTGCCTCTAAAAGTAACCAAGAGTGTTCTCATTCACTGACAGCAAACGCATATCTTGCACATGGTAAAGAATGGAAATATAAAGTATATTGGAAAGTTATAGAACTTTTCATGTACTCAGAGATTAAACTTTATTAAATGAAAACTGTTCACCCGCTTTAACCGGACCTCTAAAGTTGAGAATACTCAAAGGATTCTGGGATTTCTTTCTGTGTATTATATGACTTGGATCTCTCCCACAGCCACGTCTTGGTTCACATCTTCTTCCAGATGAATGAATCTGTTTACTTTACACTCCAGAAGTGTCGCAGAGCTCACAGACAGCACTAATTATAAATGCAATTAACAAGTGGCGAAAAAAAAAATAAATGCGACTTTGCTTTTGTCGTCTTACATCCTGGGCACGGATGAATTCCAGTAACTCGTAATTACTCCAAAAGCTCCGAATGATCTGCATTCTGCGCCTGGCACACCAACGCCAGCGCTCACAATCTAGTGGGTTACTTTATCCTGGGAAATTGGAAGTGGCGGAAACTTTTTTCTTTCTTTAATTAAACAGTACAATGCGAGCAGAGAAGCTTCCCAGAAGTCTCTATTGTCTTGTCATAAGCAAATGTAGACATACGAATCCCTAAAGTCGGTTCTCAAAGAAGCATCTCCAGCTACTGACCGCGGGCATTGGAGAGCCACACATTGGAAACCACAACTATACGGTAAAATACCTTAAAGGGTTGTGCTAAATTATAGAGTTATGCCCTATCCACTGGATAGGGCATAACATTATGATCATAGGGGTTGGTACCTGAATGAACTCAGTGATCTCCAGCACTGTCAATGATGGAACAGCAGCGTACCTATGCAAAATCTGCTCCATTCATTCATGACCAGACCCTCATTCTCAGGATTGATGGGGGTCTCAGCCATTAGACCCCCCACTGGTCATAATGTTATCCCTATCCAGTGGACAGGAGATGACTTTATAACTTGGCAGAAACCGTATAAAGGAGTTTTCTAAGTTTGTAACCATTTCTAAAGAAGTGGCTCTATTGCACCATAATACTCTAATGAGAGTGCCTGGTACCTTCTTCGACAATTAGGGTACGTTCACACATAGCGGATTGGGTATGGATTTTACATAGTGGAAGTTCCACACTAAAATCTGTACCATTTGATGGAGATTTTAATGTGAATTTGCCGCAGCAGACTTCACCCCTTAAACTTATAGGCTGAAGTCTGATGAGGATCATGGTGCAGATCCACACCAAAATCCGCCATGGCTAAGCCAACATATACTTATACCAGCTCCTGACTTCACCTGCTGCTCATTGGTTACCCCCACTGTGATCACTTCTGGAGCAAATATGGGCAGGTGTAATTCTGCATGATGTTACTGTGCATGCTTGTCCCTGACAGATGCATCCGCCCTGCTTCTCGCCCAACTAATCGGGCCAGATACTAGAAGAGTCAGACAGGACTGGAAGCTCCCCGCCTAACGAATATGACATCAACAGAAGCTGAGAAACTTTGTGGGATCCCTGTCACATGATGGATCCTTGGAGAATGTGAACAGAGACCATTGAGCTACAGAAACCGCATTACAAAAAGTTTTATATGGGCATTATGCATTAAATACAATTGAGTGGATTTACTCCCTGATTAACCCTTTAAAGGGATTTTAACACCAAAGATAATTACTACTTGTTCACATAATAGGGGATAAATGCCTGAATGTTATAGGTCCAACTGCTGAAACCCCCAGTGATCCTGAGAGCAGAGCCTCCATATGCCCCATCTGAATACAGCGGTGGTGCGCATGCTCAATCAGTGCGCCATACAATTCTATGGGACAGGAGGATACCGATATGCTCTGCAACTTCCCTCCATCCCACAGAAGAGTGGTGGTCCCATGTGTGCACTGCCACTCTTTTCACATGGGCATCTGGAGGCGCCATTTTCCAATCACTGGGGGTTCCAGTGGTCAGATTCCCAGGTAAAAATGATCTCTTATGATCTTAATGTGGAATTGAGAATGTCTTACAATCTGCCTGCAATTACGTACCAAAATCCACAGTTAGATCTGCGGATTTTAGTGTGGATATCCGTAGCTGCGGATTTGGATACGTTCTGCGGCGTAATTGTGTCCAGTGCGAAAGATCCCCAATAACAGCTAACTCTAGTCCATATGTCCTCAATATCCTGAATGGCAAATTTGTCTTTATATGTAGAGATACAAGCCAGCGATACGTGAGCGTGTACCCAGGCAGAGTGCCATTCAGGACTTTAGGAAAGTTAAGTAATACCAGCTGTTAGAACTGCAACGGTGTCCCTACTGGTTGCCCAAATAAATAATATTCTAATGCTATACTGGAAGACAAAAATTAAAGATTGAAGTTTTGCAGGCTGTATTTAAAGTGATTGTAAGAGATGCAAAAAAAATGGATGCTTTCATTTACAAACAGCGCCACCTTTGTCCATAGCCTGTGTTTGGTATTGCAGTTCAACCACTTTTAAGGTATGTTAAAAGATACAGCTGACTGAAAAAAATTAATGGCCACCAGACATACTGTCCCTTTAATGAGGCCAACACAGGCAGCTGTCTCAGGCAGCAAGTCTCAAGGGGGGAAAATGAAGGAAACAGCCAGACAACCCTGCAAGCAGAGAATGAACACAAGGTCTGCTTCTGTAGGTCCTCATGTGTGTCTACTGTCTTCAGACCACCCCGTGTCCTTCAAGTGCATTGTATAGATATAGCAGAGCAGAGCGTGTCAGTGTAGCAAATCTGCCCCTGTTATTACTCCGGAGATCATGTTAGCTGCTGTTTTACACAAGACTGCAGGTAATCCTACGGTGTCATCACCGCACACAAATAGCACAACCCTAAATACTTACATAAGAAATTCAGCTCTTCTACATCTGTAAAGATTATATGGATACACTAGCTGATAAACCCAGCTTTTCCCGAGTTAATTTGCTACAGGTGTTTACCTGTTGGTTGCATGGAAAATGTTATGAAGTCACAGTTACGTTAGAGGAACCGAGGAATAAAATATGTATACACATAGAGGAGCGTTAGATTCTCCTCAGGCTGCATGCACAGATGTCCCTCGGCAGAAAGTGCCACCTCTCCCACTATCCTCACTTAGGATCTAAAGAATGCTCGTGCCAAATTTCATGCTTGTACGACAATGGGAAGTTGCATTACATAGGGGTGCCAACACTTTCGCACTTAGCATTAAATAATCAAGTTATGACCACTTTACTTTTACTATTTAGGACCGAAAGTATGGTCGTGCCAAATTTTATGTTTGTACGACATCGGGAAGTTAGAGAATTAGATTAGGTACATTATATAGGGGTGCCAGTAATTTTGCAATTAGCACTAAATTTTTGAGTTGCGACCCCTTTACTTTTCCTATTTAGGATGCAAAGAATGCTCTTGTCAAATTTCCCGCTTGTACAACACTGGGAAGTTACATTACATAGGGATGTCAATACTATCTATCGATCTCATATCTATCTATCTATCTATCTATCTATCTCATATCTATCTAGCTCATATCTATCTATCTATCTATCTATCTCATATCTATCTAGCTCATATCTATCTATCTATCTATCTCATGTCCATCTATCTATCTATCTTCTATCTATCTATCTATCTATCTATCTATCTATCTATCTATCTATCTATCCCATATCTATCTCATATCTATCTATCTCATATCTATCTATCTCCTATCTATCTACCTATCTATCTCCTATCTATCTATCTATCTATCTATCTATCTATCTATCCCATATCTATCTATCTCATATCTATCTATCTATCTATCTATCTATCTATCTATCTATCTATCTATCTATCTATCTATCTATCGCATATCTATCTATCTATCTCATATCTATCCATCTATCTATCTATCTTCTATCTATTTATTTATCTATCTATCTATCTCATCTATCTATCTATCTCCTATCTATCTCATATCTATCTATCTATCTCCTATCTATCTATCTATCTATCTATCTATCTATCTATCTATCTCCTATCCATCTCATATCTATCTATCCCATATCTATCTATCTCATATCTATCTATCTCTCTATCTATCTATCTATCTCATATCGATCTCCTATCTATCCATCTATCTATCTATCCCATATCTATCTATCTATCATCTACCTATCTATCTATCTCATATCGATCTCCTATCTATCCATCTATCTATCTATCTATCTATCTATCTCCTATCTATCTATCACATATTTATCTATCTATCTCATATCTGTCTATCTATCACATATCTATCTATCTATCTATCTATCACATATCTATCTATCTCATATCTATCTATCTATCTATCTCCTATCTATCTATCTATCACATATCTATCTATCTATCTCATATCTATCTATCTATCTATCTATCTATCCATCTATCTCATATCTATCTCCTATCTATCCATCTATCTATCCATCTCATATCTATCTATCTCATATCTATCTATCTATCTCATATCTGTCTATCTATCTATCTATCTATCACATATCTATCTATCTATCTATCTATCTATCTATCTATCACATATTTATCTATCTATCTATCTCATATCTGTCTATCTATCTATCTATCACATATCTATCTATCTCTCTATCTATCACATATCTATCTATCTATCTATCTATCTATCTATCTATCTATCACATATCTATCTCATATCTATCTATCTCATATCTATCTATCTATCTCATATATATCTATCTATCTCATATCTGTCTATCTATCTATCTCTTATCTATCTATCACATATCTATCTATCTATCTATCTATCTATCTATCTATCTATCTATCCATCTTCTACCATTTGTATCAGAGTACTACATAGTAAGCGTGTCTTCTCGCTAACGCATTAGATGTACAAGTTCTTTCCGATTGTTTGAAGGGCAGAACTCTAATTTGAATGGGTTAATTCACATGAACAATTTTTCTTTCCGTCCGAGATTCAAAATCGCATCTTTTTTCTGACGATTATTGTTCAAGAAACGTCCACTTATTTCTATGGGAGCAGGAAAAATCGCAACACCCTCATATGCCGTGCAATTTGCATGCGAGTGTGCTGCATGTTTTCCCCATTTTAGCTATTAGAAGCACATGCGATTTTTTTTCTTGTACAATGATGCATTTTTAATGCCGAAACGCATCATAATTGCAGAAAATGCGCAGCAAAATAGAGTGCAATGTAGGCCAAGGTTCCTCGGATCCACATTGCACTCACCGGTGTGAGGACTCAGACTTCTATCAGTCGCTGTTACTGTCAGCACACGGCTTCCCAGCTGCAACGCATTGAAATCAGAGATTATTCTGGTTGCCGTTCCCCGTATGTGACGGCGAAATAAGCCACACCGAAATAAAAGCAATACGCAAATTAAATTAAGGGGATTGCTATTAATTTACAGTATTCCTAAGTCAAGTGAATCAGAACTATTGCCAAACATTGTACACAGAAGCTGGGATTCAGAAACGTATAATTAGCAGTGTGGCATAAACATGACCGATACTAACAGCGGAGTTTGACTACTTCTGCAGCTCATCTACCATCTGAAATTACAGAAATGTCTAGGCTAAAAGAAACCATATAAAACAACATGGTAGAGTAACGCTGCCAGCAATCCGGAGACTGCAGGAGCCCGGAGACTGGAGGACCGCGCATCAGACATGGGACAAAGCTCAGGTGTGTCAAAGGTTAATGTAACGCGCATAAAACATGTCAGAGGGGAAAAAGGTGGAAAAGAATAAATAAATTATAGCATATGCTGTATAGATATAATTGGACATGTTTACTAAGGCCGACACTTCATACCTGCATCCACTGATGTAACTATAGGGGGTGCAGTTGCACCCAGGCCCTGGAGCCTTAGGGGGCCCATAAGGGCTCTGCTCTCCATATAAGGAGCCCAGTACTATGAATAAAGCATTATAGTTGGGGGCCCTGTTACAGGTTTTGTATTGGGACCCAGAAGCTTCAAGGAATGCCTCTGCGTTAAGGGGTTAAAAGAAGTTGGGGGACGCCAAGATAAACTTTTTGCACCCGGGCCCATGACCCTTTAGCTACGCCCCTGCCTGCATCAATGCAACAAATCTATTAAGAGGCACAATCCCCCTAATACACTAGTGGCGTCTGATGGCACCTCTATGCACCAGACTGCAACTTACATAAGTCACTTGCTGGCGTAGGTTTCAGCTATAATTAAAGCTAATTTGTGGCACAATTTATAGTAAATGTTAATGGGCTGCACTCAGCCACGCCCCCTAACACTAGACCACTCCCACTTTTTTTTTTTTTTTTTTTTTTTTTTTTTTTAAGTGATGGGGCCAATGCACTGTAAATGTCACATTTTAGGAACTTTTGGCTCCAGATTTCTGGCACTATTAATATGATAAATATGCAATAGCAATTGTGGAGCCTATCATTTTTGGATCAGGAACAAACATTTTTATATTTTTGATTCGCCTCAGGATACAAAGTATTGGTTGACTCAGTGGCGGAGGAATTGATTGCTGCAATATCGGTACAATAAGGAACATATGCATCTTTTGGTCCTTTCAGTTGTTGGACAATTATGCAGTTATAATAAGCTCTCCTCTTATTATACCCCGCTGTCATTGAACTGATTTTTTGGATGTTATGGACAGGAATATGGGATTTTAGAATTTACTAGACATTGGTAGGAAAAGGAGACAGAAAGAATGGAAATGGAGTAGAGAATAGAAAGAGAAGTAACTAAACAGAAAAGAAGAATAGAGAAATTGGGATGGAATGAAGGAAGATATGAAAGAAGCAGAGATAGATAGATAGATAGATAGATAGATAGATAGATAGATAGATAGATAGATAGATAGATAGATAGATAGATATGAGATAGATAGATAGATAGATAGATAGATAGATAGATAGATAGATAGATAGATAGATAGGAGATAGATAGATAGATAGGAGATAGATAGATAGATAGACAGATAGATAAATATGAGATGGATAGATAGATAGATATGAGATAGATAGATAGATATGATATGATATGATATAGATAGATATGAGATAGATAGATAGATATGTGATAGATAGATAGATATGAGATAGATAGATAGATAGATAGATAGATAGATAGATAGATAGATAGATAGATATGAGATAGATAGATAGATAGATAGATAGATAGATAGATAGATAGATAGATAGATTGATTAGGTAGATAGATAGATAGATAGATAGATAGATAGATAGATAGATAGATAGATAGATAGGAGATAGATAGATAGATAGATAGATATGGGATGGATAGATAGATAGATTGATAGATAGATAGATAGACAGATATGGGATGGATGGATAGATAGATAGATAGATAGGAGATAGACAGACAGATAGATATGGGATGGATAGATAGGAGATAGATAGATAGATAGATAGATAGATAGATAGATAGATAGATAGATAGATAGATAGGAGACAGATAGATATGAGATAGATAGATAGATAGATATGTGATAGATAGATAGATATGAGATAGATAGATAGATAGATAGATAGATAGATAGATAGATAGATAGGAGATAGATAGATAGATATGGGATGGATGGATAGATAGATAGGAGATAGGCAGACAGATAGATATGGGATGGATAGATAGATATGAGATAGATAGATAGATAGATCTTCCATGATCAAATCTACCCTTGCATTTGCCTCATCCAAAAAGTTGAATAAGCAACCTATCTGTCCTATTCCTGCTCTATATGATCCGTAAAACCACTTACACTTACATGCAAGAATTGAAAAGGAAAGCACATTACACCCTCACCGCCCCCTTGCTTTTGAGGAATGGTATTTCATAAATCAGGTTTCTTGGTATCTGCGGTATATCTTATTCTCCTGCATTAGGAGATTCTCTTCCTGCACTGGAGTCACTGGCTAATCCTGGTCATTAGTCGGCTTCCATCCTCTATAGGCAGGGTTGCCATTCTTTTTTTGGTAACATGATGATAATTGCAGTCACCCTAATCTGTACAAGAGCCAAAGAGCCTCCAGCTTCAAAGGCAGTCACAATGTACTTCCCAAGAATTTATAGATGGGTGGCAACTCTTCTCTATAGGTCTGTAGTTGCATATAATATATATATATATACTACAAATGCATAGGCAAGACTTGCCTCCCATCTATAAATTCTCAAAAAAGAGAATATTGAGTATATATAAATATATACATGAGTGTATATATTTCTCTTTGAGAGTTTATAGATGGCTGGCAACTCTGGACTATGGCTTTGTAGCTGTAGTTGTATATACTGTATATATATATATATATATATATATATATATATATATATATATATATACAAAACTACAAACTTATAGACAAGAGTTGCCACCCGTCTATAAATTCTTGGTAAACACATAGAAATAGGAAACAGCATCCGTGAAAAAAAAAACAATGTTTCTGTGATTGTCTTTGAAGCTGGAGGCTCTTTGGCTCTTGTACAGATTAGGGTAACTGCAATTATCATCATGTTACAAAACAAAAAAAAATGGCAACCCTGCCTATAGAGGATGGAAGCCGACTAATGACCAGGATTAGCCAGTGACTCCAGTGCAGGAAGAGAATCTCCTAATGCAGGAGAATAAGATATACCGCAGATACCAAGAAACCTGATTTATGAAATACCATTCCTCAAAAGCAAGGGGGCGGTGAGGGTGTAATGTGCTTTCCTTGGAACTACTTGATTCTTGTGGTTGGGGGAAAACCACAGCAAGATGAGTACTGGTTGTATTATTTCAGATTAACCTCATTTCAACTTGACAAGTTGTACTTTAGCTTTACACCAGCTGGAAGGCTACAGATCAGAGATCATTGACTTGGAGTTTACATCCCTCCCCTATATACTTGTTACTGGAGACAGTTATACCATCGTGCAGCACTTCCATGCCTTTCTATTCAAGTCCGCTATTGGGATTTCAATATAGAACACCATTACTGAGATATAGCGCTGGATCCGTCTTTTTGACTACAGCCTGTATAGATGGATCTAGAAGATACAGTAGGCTTTAATGCAAACATTGAACATTCCAGATATAGCTAAGATGTGCGTAGATAAAATCTCTGCTGGACATATATGACAAGAAGACAAAGTTCATTGGAATAGATAGTTATGCTTGAAGGAAAGAAGAAGAGGACCATCCGCCAGAAGGTAGATGGAGACAATGACAGCAATCATGAACATGACATTAAAGGGGTTGTCCGGTTACTGGATACCTCTCCACAGATTCCGGGATCCAGCGCTGCCATCCCGAGGTCTGTTGTGACATATGATGTAACAGGAAATCACTTGATCGCTGCAGCCTGATCATCCGTCACAGGAATCACCGGGACTGCAGCGAGCTGCAGCGCTAAATTCAGGCATCCAGTAGGGGTCACTATATTTCTGTTTGTTATTTTACCCCAGGGGGTCCTATTGTCCTATTGAAAAGGGGTTGTCCAGTAACCAGGCAACCCCTTTAAGGAGCTTAAAGACTCAAAGAGACTCCATTCTGGAGACACATTGGTCATATAGTCATCAGGAGCAGAAATCAACTTGATGGCATGTAATAGCAGAATAGGATTCTATGATTGCAAGCGATAAGTCTAGAGTTAACTTTCCGGGAAAACCAGTCAGGTTGTGGTAACATAAAGATATAATCAAAGTTGATCACAAAAATGATCAATCTTGTGTGATACTTAACTTGCACTATATAAGATGACAATGAATTCTAATGAGCATCTATGATTGAAAGAAGCCCAAAGCTATAAAAATGTCTAGAAGAAGGAGTAGTTTGGACAAAAAAGACATGGCGCAAAGAAAATGTACAGTACTGTGGAAATTCTGTAGGTAGGAGAACAACCCCAAACACACAGCCAGTGTCATTAAGAACTATCTTCAGCATAAAAAGAAACAAGAAGTCCTGGAAGTGATGATATGGCCCTGTAGAGCCCTGATCTCAACATCCTCCGGCTTGTCTGGGATTACATGAAGAGATAGAAGGATTGGAGCAAGCCTACATCCATAGAAAATCGGTGGTCAGTTCACCAAGATGTTTGGAACAACCACCCTGCTAAGTTCCTTCATTCACTTGGCATTTTGCACACTACTGTAGACCTCTTAGAACTTTGCTCTTGGTGCAAATCATTGAGTATGGAGTGAATGACAAAATAACAGACAAGAAGAATTCAGTTTCACTTGAAGGACAAATGACCAAACAGAAGCTTTTTGGACAAACTATGAGAAGACCCAGCAGGTTCGAAAAGACGGTTAAGAAAAAAAGTGAAAAAGAAACAACAAGGATAAAGACAATGATGGAAATCAAGAACAAGAAGACTGAAGACCCTAAAAGATGATGCAAGATATGAAGAACCTCTGGTCAACAGGAGCCAAACCCAACTTGAAGGCATCTCATAATGTTTAGTCCACTGTGGTCTTTAAAAGTAAAACGCATAAAGAAATATAATACAACCAAGACTAAGAATCACAATGAAGTCCTACAGATTAGGAGCTAGACAGATCATAGAAAAGCCTGCAGATCACAACATAGAACCAAGATGTAACCTTGGTTTCTTGATTGATTCTTCTTACAACAGAATCCACTGTAAAAACATACATTACTGGAGAAGATGGTACGAAAGTGATTAGATTATAAAACACTACCGTCAGCCTCTTCTGAGCCAGACCTGGCTGATAACAGGGAGCAGCAGAATAAATAATATCGCAAACAAATGAATATCGAAGCTTGGACGTTATCTGATCTACTTACTAGAGGACCACAATAATGAATAAATGACTATATAAACTCCAGATGGGGAGGGGGGGGGGGGGCATTTTATTGAACATATGGCTGCTTACAGATCAAACTTCAACGTGCAAACATTGTCAGAGCTCACGTAGGGTTAATACCAGATTTTCTAGGTCACTATATCCATTATGGCTAATACTATTAACACCGGGTGGGCATTAACCCCAGAAGGGTAAGTAGTAGATTGGCACAGTAAAAAGTGCGACCATGTTGTAAATAGAAGGGTGCGAGAGAGCAGTAATGACCAAGCTGGGTTAATATGATCATGACACAGTGCCCACAACATGTTAATGACAGGAAGCAGATTAAAGTCTGGGAAGTCAAGGATAAGAACGCAAAGCATAAAGTCCCTATGTAGGGTTAAAAGCAGGAGAGCAACATATGCAGTGCCATAGTAGAATGAACACAGGATGGAAAGGTAAAGAGTACCAAGGTTTGGGCTGATGGATAGATGGCAGGGAGTGCTCAAAAAGAGTTAATACTAGAATGGCAAGATGAACAGTCGAAAGGGTAATGTTACTGCCACAAAGGCAAGATAAACAGTAGCCGGGTCTTTGGTGTAGTCAAAAAGACCGGTCTAGTGCTATATCTCAATACTGGTGTCCTATATTGAAATAACAATATACTTGAATAGGAAGGTATGGATGTGCTATATGTCGGTATGGCGTATAGGACTCTGGGGGCCCCGGAACATGGATTTCAATTTTGGCCCCTGTAAAACCCAACTGCAACGTTGAAGAGAAGCGTGTGAGAAGCAGAAATCCACTTTCCGCGTCCCTCTAAATCCTGTGGGACCGCTGCTATGACTGAAGTAAGGAAAGTGAACTCAAAGTGTCCTCCTTCTGCTACGAATGGGGCCAGTCATCCAGGAAGCCATCCACAATCATCTGCAGGAGATTCATATACTGATCCGCATTGAGAATCCCTGGAACACCGGTCTTGCAACGGCTCCATGCATGTATCATAGCAGAGGGAGGCCACTTTGAGCACACTTGCCTTACTTCAGTCATAGCAGCGGTCCCTCTGGACTTAGAGAGATAAGGAAAACAGATTTCTGCTTCTTACACGCTACTCTTCAACTTTGCTATTTGGTTTTACTCTCTATCTCTTATAGGGGCCACCACACAAAATAGAAAACAATGTTCTGAGGTCCCCAGGCACCATACCATTGTGTGGCGCATCCATGCCTTCCTATTCAAGTACGCTATTGTTATTTCAATGTAGGACATCAGTATTGAGATACAGTGCTGGATTGGTCTTTATAACTACACCCTGTATAGTGCCCATCAAGAGCTCTTACTAGGCTGGCAAGATAAATAGTAGCAAGATTTGGATTGATGCATAGATGGCAGATTATAAAGTGCCCAAGGATGGCAAAATAAATAAAAGCAAAGCTTATGTTAATGTACCAAAGGCAGGTTGGGGTAATACAAATATGGCAGAGTACTTAGTGCCCAATAGTAATTTATACAAGTATGGTGAAATAAATAGTAGCAAAGTTTGGGTTAATACTAGGATAGCATATTATTTAGTGCCAAAGAAGAGTTAGTACTGGAGTGGCAAGACCAGTACTACTCCCATGGAGAGAGTAATGTGTACAGTGCCATAGCAGAATGAAGGAAGGGTTAATAGTATCAGCTGAGGGATAAATGGCAAGATATAAAGTGCTCAAAAAGAGTTAATACTAGGATGGCAAGATACATAGTTGCAACGTTTACAATAAAGCTACAAATGCAAAATAAACAGTAGCAAGAATGACACTAATGCTACAAAGGAAAAATAAATAGTAACAAGGTTAAAATGGTAGAGTATAAAGTGATCACCAATAGATCCAACCAGGATGGCAAGGTAAATGGTACCCAGGTTTCGGATGATGCATTGATGACAGGGTATAATGTGCCCAAGATGAGTTATTACTAGGATAGCAAAATAAATACAAGCAAGGCTTATGATAATACAACAAAGGCAAAATAAATAGTAGCAAAGGTTGGGTTAATACTAGGATGCCAAGTTATTTAGTGCCCAAGAAGAGTTAGTACTGGAGTGGCAAGGGGGTTAGTACTATGGCTAAAAGCTCTGCACGTGCCCCAGAAAAACAAGTAATTGACAACAAGATGTGAACCTTGCAACCAGATTGCCACAGCATGCAGTATACCTGTGGGATTAATGCCACAATAGCATGGTATGGTATAATATATCTAATAAGCATTAATATTACGAAGGCAAGAATGCCCAAGAAGTACACACTTATGCCAGGACAGCAGGATTCTGCAGGGTTAATATCACCATGTCATGATAAGTAGCAACCAGGTTAATGATATATTATATTGCACTGCATAAACTATCAACAGAAGCAGCAGGACAACAACTACCATCATTGTCACTAAGATAACAGTCTTCCAGATCATCATGGTGGGGGGTCCTTGTAAAGTTCAACCATAAAGCTACATGAAGACCCAGATATCCCATTCCTCTCCCCAGTGCCAGTCACCTGCAGGGCACAAAACACAACTGTTGTAGCCAAGCAGCTCTGTGTGACTTGATCCACAGCTTCGTTTCCAGCAGGAGGGCACAAAGAACTCTTCCAGGATAACACATAATAACAAAGCTGCTGTGCAATAAACTGTGCCAGGCCACACCGCCGATGCCCCCTCCCTGTAAGCCTATGTGTGTGTGCAGCGCTCCCCAGGGGCACACAGAGCAGTGTACGGTCACCAGGACTCTAAATGACACATTCCATATGGGCACAGACAAGCCAGCACATCTGGGCACAATGCGGGGTTCTTATGAATGAGGGGGCAGGTTTCAAATACCAAGAAGACGGATAAAAACACAAGATCACATTGCAATAAGCCTGCCAAGCCCTCTGTATGTCTGAGATATTAGTGTCAGGTTCCTTTAATAGTTAACCCACTTCAGTGCCAGGGTGGTCAGCAAATAGGGTGGATGACATTTATACATGGACTGTGGATGGCATCATGTGGCACATAAAGTGGGCACAAACAAGTCTTTTACAGTAGAGGTAAATGTAAATATATGTATGTGCCCCTTAATAATGCTGTATGACCACCTTATGTGGGCACACAGACAACTATTCTACTAGGTTTAATACCAGGTTATTAAAAGTCTGGTGCCCAGATACACACAGTTGTTGGCATTGCACACTACTAAACCAGATTTGGTGGATGCCAATTGTCAACTTCTGCTTAGATGTATTAATAAAATGTTTATAGTGGGGGTGATAACAGGACTGCAAACAGAGGCATTATGATGGCATGATGATGAACAGTGCCCAAGTACAGTTAATATTGAGGATGAAAAACTGTGTAGTAACCAAATCATTTAACACTGGCAAGGTGGCAAGATACACCTGAGTGGTGATGTCTGTGTTGCCCATAAAAAGTTGATACTGTACTATGGTGACACTAGAACTATTAGGTAAAAAGGGTGGCAAATTATGTATGTTATTAGGTTGGCACAGGAGTAGTGGGTAAAAGTGGCAAGTTATGTATATGGTAAGTTGGGTTAATACTAGGATGCCACATTGTGTAGTTTATAAGTAAGACAACTACTAGGTTGGGTCTGTATGAGGATGTGTGGTTCCCAAGAAGTGTAAAGAGTAGTATTGAAAGGTGCTTAGTGCCCAGGATGGATAAATGGGTAGTGCCCAAGCAAGGTTGCTGAGGTGCCGAATTGGGTTATGCCCTAGTTATCCTGATAGTATGATGCCAAACACTACAATGACAACCTGGATAACCAGGTGGGTATAGTACCAGGCAGGGCAAGGTGCATTATGCCCAAATAGGATTAGTAGGAGAATGCCAAGGTATGCAGTGAACAAATGTGACAGAGGCTGTGACTGTATGGCAACTGCTAGATAAACCAAGTTGGCTGAGTATGAGGACATGTGTTGCCCAAGAAGTATAAATAGTATTGAAAGGCATTTAATGTCCAGGTAGGGTAGTGCCAAAGCAGTTAACATTAGCATGACAATGGTGCCAAATTGGATAATAATCAGATAGCAATGTCCTAGTTAGCCTGTCACTATGATGCCATAGTATAATGCCCAAGTAGGGTACATACTAGAATGACAACCTGAATAACCAGATGGGTATAGAATCAGGTGGCCATATTACCAGGTGGGTACATTACTAGGTGGGTATAGAAGCAGGTGGGTACAGTACCAGATGGGTATAGAAGTAGGTGGGTATAGAAGCATATGGGTATTGAAGTAGGTGGGTACATTGCCAGGTGGTTACAGTATCAAGTGGGTATAGAAGCAGATGGGTAAAGTAGCAGGAGGGTATAGATGCAGGTGGGTACAGTAGCATGTGCGTATAGTACCACATGGGTATAGAAGTAGGTGGGTACATTACCAGGTGGGTATAGTACCAAGTGGGTGCAGTAGCAGGTGGGTGAAGAAATAGGTAGTTACATTACCAGGTGGACATAGAATCAGGTGGCTACAGTAGCAGGTGGGTATAGAAGCAGGTAGGTACAGTAGCAGGTGGATATAGAAGCAGGTGGGTACAGTACAAGGTGCATCATGCCCAAATAGGTTTAGTAGGAGGATGCCAAGGTGTGCACTGCTGAGGCTAGATGGTAAGGGGTGCAGATGAGGTGTCTGGCACCATGGCTGACACTGCCTCCCGGGTACCTTTCTCCCTCTAGGTGCATCTTCTTCCTCCCTCATCTGAGAAGGCAGGAAGTTTTTTCTTCCTTTCTCCTTCTAACCTTACCTCCCTCCTTCTCGGCTGGCAGGGCGCAGGCGCACACATCATTATTAACATGCACTTAATAATACCCAGGAGGATGCAGCTGCACTTCTCCAACATTCCCCCCGGAGATGTGCCAGGGGGCGCTGGGCACGGGCGCTGGCGTTCAGCACCACACTGGCTGGACAGCCCTTACCTGCACGGTGCGGCGGCTCCCGTCCTTGTCTGCTCGTACAATGTCCACTACTGGGTGCTGGGAGGAGGGGGCTCCTAGTGGATGCCCAGCCAGTGCCAACACGGGTGATGCCAGGCGGAGTGTCCGTGCCCGGGGCTGGCGGGGGATGGCAGTGCAGGCAGGGTACAGAGCTGCAGCTGCTGCAGGATCCGGACCATGCTCCCTTCTGGCTCCGCTTCTCCCCGGCTCTGTCTACTTGCTGGATGGGGGCGGGGTCAGCGGCGTCACGGCCGGGAGGGGGAGGGGCGGGCGAGGCGCTCACTACATGCCAACCCCGGCCGGCTCCTGCTCGGGGCTCGGAGGCTGGCACCGGGCATGACGGGGAGAGCTGCGGGCACTCAGAACGGACTACACCGCCGGCAGAGAGGGAGCGCCGCCCGCTACGTCCTCCGATAATCCGATTATTTCCTCCTGTGTATAAATGCTGCGTGCGGGGAATCTCACCGATCTGTCATCTATACCTTATCTGTCCCATCGCCCTCTCTCTATATCTATCATCTATATATCTCAGTCATCTATACCTGTCTATCCCATCTCCCTCTCTCTCCATACACACACACACATATATATATATATATGTCCTATCTAATATCTATCTCCTATCTATATCATCTATCTCAGTTATCAATCATCTAGCTATCCCATCTCTCTCTCTCTCTCTCTCTCTCTCTCTCTCTCTCTCTCTCTCTCTCTCTATATATATATATATATATATATCCTCTCTATTATCTATCTATCCCATATCTCTCTGTCTATCTATCTATCTCATATCTATCTATCCATCTCCTATCTATCTATCTATCTATCTCATATCTATCTATCTCTCTCATATCTATCTATCTATCTATCTATCTATCTATCTATCTATCTATCTATCTATCTATATATCTATCTCATATTTGTCTTTTTATCTATCAATCTACTTCATATTGATCTATTATGTATCATATATAAATATATATACATGTATATATGTCTCCTATCTATCTATCTATCTATCTATCTATCTATCTATCTATCTATCTCATATCTATCTATCTATCTATCTATCTATCTATCTATCTATCTATCTATCTATCTCATAGTTATCTATCTATCTATCTATCTATATAATATATATCTATAGTTTATCTATTTATCTATCATCCATTGTCTATCATCTATCTATCATCTATTTATCTATCTTTATATCCATCATATATCTATCTATCATTATCTTGTATTTATCTATTATCGATCATATATATATTTACATGTATATATGTCTCATCTATCTATCTATCTATCTATCTATCTATCTATCTATCTATCTATCTATAAATCTTATAGTTATCTAATATCTATCCGTCATCTATTTATATATCTATCATCTATCTATTTCAGTTATCTATCTCATATCTATCTATCTCATATCTATCTATCTATCTATCTATCTATCTATCTATCTATCTATCTATCTATCTATCTATCTATCTCATATTTAT
Source organism: Eleutherodactylus coqui (assembly GCF_035609145.1). Taxonomy (NCBI): domain Eukaryota; kingdom Metazoa; phylum Chordata; class Amphibia; order Anura; family Eleutherodactylidae; genus Eleutherodactylus; species Eleutherodactylus coqui. The sequence continues at coordinate 61,393,004 of NC_089837.1, forward strand.
ATATCTTCTATCTATCTATCTCATATCTATCTATCTCATATTTATCTATTAACTATCATGAATATATATATATATATATATATATATATATATATATATATATCATTACTATCTACCAAATATCTATGTCATATCTATGTCGCATATCTATCTATTAATCTCATATCTTATATCCATTATCTATTATTTAGATTTATTATCTATCTATATGTCTATCTAATATCTATCTCATATCTATCTTTATATCTATGTCTCATATCTATCTATCTATCTATCTATCTATCTATCTATCTATCCATCCATCTCATATCTATCTATCCATCTCATAGCTATCTATCTCATATCTATCTTTATATCTATCATATATCTATATGTCTCATATCTATCATCTATCTATCTATCTATCTATCTATCTATCTATCTATCTATCTATCTATCTATCTCATATATATCTCTCTCATATCTATCTATCTATCTATCTATCTATCTATCTATCTATCTATCTATCTAATATCTATCTCATATCTATCGCATATCTATCATATATCTATCCCATATATCTATCCCATCTATCTATCTATCTATCTATCTATCTATCTATCTATCTATCTATCTATCTATCTATCTATCTATCTATCTCATATCTATCGCATATCTATCTTTATATCTATCATATATCTATATGTCTCATATCTATCATCTATCTATCTATCTATAATAGATATATATATATTTTTTTAGTTTTTTTTCAGTTTTGCACAATATAACCGATTCAGCGCTAATGCCCACCAATGGATTATCGCCGCAGAATACACCATCAGATACCACCCGCAAATTCCAATGTCCATCCATAAACATGCTGTGGCAAACGATTCTCCCATGTCCACGAGTGGAAATTAACTGTCATTTTCTTACTCACAGGGGAAAATCGCATGTTCTATTCAATGCGGAAAATTGCGCGGACTGCTTCCATTGAAGCCGTCCATCACCGCCCAGCGCATCATGCGCTGCACTGCGCATGCGCACCAGCTTGCTGGACGAGACACTCACGGCAGATCCGGAGAGGCGAGCATGAGAATACTTCGCAGGCACAATCCGACCCGGCCGTGAGCATGAGCCCTTATTCGGGAAAGTATCATTTTTTTTACATCGCTGCATTCACAGTCCCATAACTTTTTATTTTGCCATGGACGGAGCTCTGTGAGGGCTTGATTCTTGCATGACGAGCTGTATGTATATATATGTATGTATATATATATATATATATATATATATATATATATATATATATATATGGCGCAGAGTGTTAAGGCAGCAGAAATGCAGCCCTAAGCTCTCGCTCACAACCTGAAGGTTGTGATTTCAATCCATGTCTGGTTCAGGTTGCCACCAAAAGCATTCATTTATTTTGTCTCCTTTCTTCCTTACTTGCATCCTCCTTCCATTTATTCCCCATTGTTTCTGTTCCCCCACTCACATCATTCTTTCATTCTTTCTTTCTTCTTCCTTTTTTCCTTCCTTCACATCATTCTCCCTCCCTCCTTCTTTCTTTCCTCCCCTCCTTTTTCCTTCCTTCCTTCCCTCCCTCACTCATTCCTCTTCTTTTCCTATTTCTTTACCCTTCTTTCTTCCCCTTTTTTCCCCTATTTTTATTATTCTTTTCTTTTTCTCTCCCTCATACTTTCCATTCTGTTCTTTTCTTCAGAAATGCAGTCCTAAGCTCTGGCTCATGACCTGAAGGTTGGGATTTCAATCCATGTCTGGTTCAGGTTGCCAGTATTAGCATTCTTTTGTTTTGTCTCCTTTCTTTCTTACTTGCATCCTTCTTTCATTTATTCCCCATTGTTTTTTTTTTCCCCATCTCACTTCTTTCTTTCTTTCTTTCTTTCTTTCTTTCTTTCTTTCTTTCTTTCTTTCTTTCTTTCTTTCTTTCTTTCTTTCTTTCCTTGCTTTACATCGTCCTCCTTCCCTCCTTCTTTCTCCCTCCCCTCATTTTTCCTTCATTTCCTCCCTCACTCATTCCTCTTCTTTTTCTATTTTTTGGTCCTTCCTTCTTTCCCTTTTCTTTCCAATTTTTATTATTCTTTTGTTTTTCTCTTCCTCATACTTCCTATTCTGTTCCTTTCTTCAGAAATGCAGTCCTAAGCTTTCGCTCACGACCTGAAGGTTGTGATTTTAATCAATGTCTGGTTCAGGTTGCCATCATAGGCATTCTTTTATTTTGTCTCTATTCTTTCTTACCTGCATCCTCCTTCCATTTATTCCCCAGTGTTTTTGGTCCCCCACTGATTTCTTTCTATTTCTTTCTTTCTTTCCTTCACATCGTCCTCCCTCCCTCTTTCTTTCCTTCCTCCCCTCCTTTTTCCTCCCTTCCTTCCCTCCATCACTCATTCCTCTTCTTTTCCTATTTTTTGCCCTTCTTTCTTACTCTTTTCTTTCCTATTTCTATTATTATTTTCTATTTCTCTCCCTCATACTTTCCATTCTGTTCTTTTCTTCAGAAATGCAGCCCTAAGCTCTCGCTCACGACCTGAAGGTTGTGATTTCAATCCATGTCTGGTTCAGGTTGCCAGCATAAGCATTCTTTTATTTTGTCTCCTTTCTTTCTTACTTGTATTCTACTTCCATTTATTCCCCATTGTTTCTGTTCCCCCACTCATGTTTCTTTCTTTCTTTCTTTCTTTCTTTCTTTCTTTCTTTCTTTCTTTCTTTCTTTCTTTCTTTCTTTCTTTCTTTCTTTCTTGCTGAGGATTTGGGGATGTGAACCTCTTATAATGCATGTCATATCTGCTATTTTAACTCTTTAGTCCTCTAAGTTCCTGATATGTTCTTTCTTCTATTTCATGTGTTTCTTTCTTCACATTTTGAACATGATAGCAAAGTAATTACAATGAGTTATTAGCAATTGGAAGATGACCTGTAGGTGGAACAGGTCATCGCAGATATAATTTGGGTTCCAAACCAGGTCGTGATCCTCCAATCTCATTTGTCTCCATCGTTCTAAATCAAATAGTGTGGTTAAATAGTGCGGTTTTACTTCAAAGGAAATATGTTCTTATTCTGTGTCGTCTTGATCAGTTTCTTGCATTCATGACATGCAGGTTCTCTCCTCCTCTAGACTTCACAAACGTTACAGGGGGCGCTCCAGACTGCAGCATGCAACTGCTTTAAAGGGGGGTGCTCAGTGCTACAAATACAAATGTGTCCACCCTTAACTTTTCTTGAATCTTGTTGTTATGTTATACATTGTGTCATGATGCCAGTTCAGTATAATCTCATATGATCCAGTAAAAGGAGCCTGTGGTTAACGGATGGCTGATGAATAGCGTCTGTATGTTGGATCAAGAAACAATTTAAAGAAGGACATGTGTATAGCGGCAATTATTTTTTAGACTGGACATGTAAGAGGTATATAGTAAGCTAATAACACACAAATACTTGTCTATTTATTGAGCATACAGAGTAACCAGCCACAATGCAGGAAGAAAAAGTAAATGAACCCTTTGGGATAACTAGGATTCCTGCTGTGATTACTAATAAAATATGGTCTGATTGTTGTATAAGTCACATTTGTAGACCAACACAATCTAATAACACAAAATTGTACTGCTCATGTTTTTTGAGATATTGAATAACTACCCACAGTCCAGGAAGAAAAAGTAAGCTAACTTCTATGTATTGGCCACTCCAAGTGCTAATTGGGAAAATATGATTCTGTTAAGGAGTTGAGACTGGAAGTGTGGAATTCACAGGTAATAAAGGCACACAATGCCTGGTTACTGACAAATCTGCCTTTAAATAAAGGCACACAAAGCCTGGTTACTGACAAATCTGTTCTTCTCAAAAAAGAGTTGAGTCATGCCTAGTTGCAAAGAAATTTCAGAAGACCTCAAAAGATGTGTTATAGAGACACATGATGCTGGAAAAGTCTACATTAGCATTGCTAAAGATGTGGGTGCACATCAATTCACTTATTTCTACGAATAGAGAAAATTCAGGACTGATGCTACCTGGGAGTGTGAGTCCTATTTAGATCACTCCAAGAGTGCAATGGACAATCCTGAAAGAGGTGATAAAGAACCCAAGGGGGACTAAAAATGGCCTCTACAAACTGCAAAAACTCCCGCTCACAAAATCACTGAATAAGAATGTGGTTCATGGAAGGAAACCATGAAGGAAACTGCTACTGTCCAAAAAAAAACCTATTGCTCATCTTAATTTTTCCAAAGACCTCTTGGATGTCACACAATGCTTATGGGCAAATGTTCCATGGCAGATGAGACAAAAGTGGGACTTTTTAGCACAAATGCACAATGCTATGTATGTAGAAAAATATAAAACTGCACGGCAATACCAAAAACTCATCCAACTTTGAACCGCGGTAGTTGGGGCATCATGGTTTTCTGCTGCTTTGCTGCCTCAGTGCCTTGGCACCTTGTGATCAGTGTGGAACAATAAATTGTAAAGTGTTTCAAAACATTTTTTACAGGAGAATGTAAGGGCGGCTGTCCATTTCCTCAATCTGGAGAGATGTTGGGTGAAGTAACAAGACAACGATCCAAAGCTCACTAATATATCAACCAAAGAATAGTTGAAAAGTAATATGATTTGTGTTTTGGAATGGCCAAGTCAAAGCCCTGAGCTTAATCCTAGTGACATGCTAAGCTACTAACTGAAGAGGGCTATGTAAGCAAGGCATCCCAGAAATACTAATAATTAGAAATTTTGCAGTGAGGAATGGTCCAAAACGTCTCCATAACATTGTGCAGATTTTATTTGCAGAATTGAGTCTTGGATGTCCTACTCAGACAGTCCATACAGGCTTGGAGTTATCGTGGTCTTCCAATGAAAAAAGGTTCTGACATGCCAATCGGGCCAGTCATACAAGGTTGTGGTGGTCCCTGAGATCAGACTCTTCAGGTATTAAACTTTCTTGACTTGTCTAACCTTGAGAGTCAGGACACCTAGTTCTCCATTCCTGGTGCACATTATGAGTAAAACATACACTTTTATGAGTATATTATTTCACTCAGCAATGCTGTAGATGTGTGAGGGCTACGTAACGTCTTAGATTTATCTGCTCTCTAATGGAGAATTAGTCATTTTTATGTGAATTTCACAAAGTCGAGAAGATCATGTCTGCTCAATAGTCTGGCTTTTATGAACTGTTGCATTCTCTGCACACAAGCCTGCAAAGAGTGAATGACTTCCCACCATCCGGTGTCATGCACAACTTTCAGATAGATGTTGAACTGGGGACAAATCACCCTTAAAACTCAGCTGGCTGGTAAATGATTCCCAGTATCTGCAGGTTACATCCCACTAGATTATATACTAATTACCTTTTTATGCATTCAAACATGGTGCAAGAACCGCGAGTGGAGGGCCGAGAGCAGAGGGAGTTTCCTGGTAAACATCACAGTACTGCATGCAGAGTACAGACAACCTCCGTGACATCAGCATAACCCCCAAATGACATCATCACCAAGTTTTCCTTCATAGCCCCTTAAGGACATGGGCTATTTTGGGCTTAAGGCCACAACGATTTTTGGCGGTATTTATCTCCATTTTTCAAAAGCCATAACTTTTTTTTTTTCCGTCGACGCGGCCGTATAAGGGCTAGCTTTTTACGTCGCGAACTGTAGTTTTTTTTATTGGTGCCATTTTTGGGTACTTTGACTATACTGTAAAACTTTAATCAATTTTTTTATAGTACATTTTTTTCTGCGGGCCGGTACAATTACAACAATACCAAAATTCTTATATTTTTTTTAGATTTTTCCACTTTTCCACAATAAAAACCCTTTTTTAAAAAAAAATATTATTTTTTTCTAAATTGCTGCATACAAAGTCCTAAAACTTTTTTATTTTTTCATGGACGGAGCTGTGTGAGGACTTAATTTTTGTGAGGAGAGCTGTAGTTTTTATTGGTACCATTTTGGTGTACATAGGGCTTTTTTGATCACTTTTATTACTTTTTTTGGGAGGCAAAATGAAAAAAATAAGTATTTTTTACGTTTTTTTTACACCTTTTGCTGTGCAGTATAAAAAAAGTCTTCAATTCATTGTATGCATCATTACAGATACGATGATAAAAAATTTGTGGGATTTAACTTTTTTTTTAAAATTATGCTAATATGGAAAAAAGCACAAAAAAGGGTTTTTTAACATTATTTTTATCTTTTTTTTACATTTTTTGTATCCCTTTAGGAGACTTATACAATCACACCTATGATTGCTATGATAAGGCATTGCAGGACTTCTGTCCTGCAATGCCTTATCACTTGTTTTAGTGATCACAGGCATTGGCCACACAGGACGCCTGTATCTGGCATCCTGTTGCCATGGCAACCCGTCGGGCTCTCCGCGATTATATCGTGAGAGTCCAATGATGTCACAGACAGAGCGCGCTCCCTCTGTGAGCCTTTACATGCTGCGATCTACATAGATCGCAGCAGAGAAGGGGTTAACAGTGGGGGTTGCTGCCTCGATGCAGCCCAGCTGTTGCAGGGGAAGGCTTTCTTGGTGACAGACGGCTCCCGCTGCTGGATAGCGCTGGATCTCTTGTGATGTCACGCTGTCCCCGCAGCGCACATCCCTGTTGCGTTAAGTACAGTTACGCCCTGTGGCGGGAAAGGGATAGACAAACTGTAGTGCTGAGCAAACTTTTAAAAACTTCAGGTAGTTTGCCAAACTTCTGTTCAGTCCAAATTGGTTCAAACTGGACCTTCACCAATACCTACATTCGCATTTAGCTGATTTGCTGCAGTTTTAGGCCTTATTCACACAGCCGTTTTATTGCGGCAATTTTGCTGAAAATCACGGCCATCTAAAGCATTGGATTCCAATTCATTTGTTCAGATAGGTCTTGCGCTGGACTCTCTCCCCCGGCCGATGGAGCTCCGGACAGCGACGTATATACGCTGCACCCAGACGTCTGAATGGGCGAGAAATAGAGATGAGCGAACACCAAAATGCTCGGGTGCTCGTTACTCGGCACAAAATTTTCGCAATGCTCGAGGGTTCGTTTCGAATAACGAACCTCATTGAAGTCAATGGGCGACCGGAGCATTTTTGTATTTCGCCGATGCTCGCTAAGGTTTTCATGTGTGAAAATCTGGGCAATTCAAGAAAGTGATGGGAACGACACAGCAACGGATAGGGCAGGCGAGGGGCTACATGTTGGGCTGCATCTCAAGTTCCCAGGTCCCACTATTAAGCCACAATAGCGGCAAGAGTGCCCCCCCCCCCCCCGCACTGTCAGCGTAAAGATCGTTCTCCTCTGGCACAGCTGTAACAGCTGTAGCAGAGAAGAACGATGTTAGCCCATTGAATTCAATGGAACCAGCAATACAGCAGGTTCCACTGAATGCAATGGGCTGCTGGCGATCGCAGGATGAATGGTCGGGAAGGGGTTAAATATATAACCCCTTCCCTGCAATTCATCCAGAAATGTGTTACACTAAAAATATATACCGGCGTATAAGGCGACGGGGCGTATAAGACGACCCCCCAACTGTCACCTTATACGCCGGCAATACAGTGGAGCAAAGAATAAAAAGCATTACTTACTTCTTCAGACGATCTGCGCTGCTCCTGCAGACTGTCACTCCTTCCTGGTCCACGGACTAAAGCTTTCTCTATGAAAGGCTTGAAATCCCCGCCTCCAGAAACACAGCCAATCACAGCAATTCAATGACATCACTGTCATTGGCTGTGATTGGCTGAAGGCACGTGTGTTTCTGGAGGCGTGGATTTAAAGCCTTTCGTAGAGAAAGCAATGCTCTGCCGGGAACCAGGAGGGAGCGACAGCCTGCAGGAGCACCGCAGAACACCAGGAAGGAGTGACAGCCTGCAGGAGCGGCGCAGATCGTCTGAAGAAGTGAGTAATGCTTTTTATTCTTTGCTCCACTGTATTGCCGGCGTATAAGGTGACAGTTGGGGGGTCGTCTTATACGCCCCGTCGCCTTATACGCCGGTATATATTTTTAGTGTATCACATTTCTGGATGAATTGCAGGGAAGGGGTTATATATTTAACCCCTTCCCGACCATTCATCCTGCGATCGCCGGCAGCCCATTGCATTCAGTGGAACCTGCTGTATTGCTGGCTCCATTGAATTCAATGGGCAAACATCGTTCTTCTCTGCTACAGCTGTTACAGCTGTGGCAGAGAAGAAGGATTTGTCTTCTATATGTTCTCAATGGGGTCGGCGCTGCTGCCGCCGGCCCCACTGAGCGCATATAGAGACGATTTATGGCCTTTAGAAGGACCGTTGGGGTTCTTGAAGCCTACAATACACCTAACACTCTCCCTATAGCAGCTCCAACACGATACCACTTTCCCTGAACTAATGTCAGAATACATCCGTAGCGAGGCGCGGGAAGGGCAGATTTCAATACTCGGGTGACACCTTATCTCCCCAGCCACTCACAGCAGGGGGGTGGTATAGGGCTTGAACGTCGCAGGGGGAAGTTGTAATGCCTTCCCTGTCTTTCAATTGGCCAGAAAAGCGCGCTAACGTCTCAGAGATTAAAGTGAAAGTAACCCGAACACCGCGTGGTGCTCGTTAAGAGTAACGAGCATCCCGAACACCCTAATATTCGCATGAATATCAAGCTCGGACGAGTACGTTCGCTCATCTCTAGCGAGAAAACATGAGATTCAGCTGCGACTTGGTCTCAGCTTTCTCTCCTTCATGTGATTTTCGGCTGAGATGCAGGCCGCCCCTGTGACTGAGCCCTGCTGCACAGGAGCGTGACAACCACCGCGAGAGCATGACGTGATTGCGCAATTAATTGAGTGTGAACACATGTCCTCACAAGCATTTGCGCGCACCTTACTGTACTTTTTTGCACTGCCAGACAAGGTCACATCGGCGCGGGACACATCCATGACGGTTTTGAACCGACTCAGCAGCCTTATTAGTCACTAGTGTTAGGAATTGACACACCGAAATCGCTCAGTTACATGCGCATTTGCGCACACCCCATAGACTTCTATTGAGCCTTGGAAAGGCAAATGCACACAAAAATTGAGCATGTCGCGTGTTTTTCCCCCAGGCAGAAATCTGTACGGAAAAACACAGAATGTGAAACCACCCATTGAAATCAATAGGTTCTATGGTCTGCCTATTTGCACGTGCTAGAACAATGGGTTTTATTGTCTGCGTATTTGCATGGCTAAAAGGGCACACAAAATCACCCATGTGAAGGAGCCCTAAGGCTGGGTTCACACTGGGCGGATTCCAGGCGGAAATCTCGCAATTCGGCCGCAGCGAAAAACCGCAAGATTTCCGCCGGGAAAAGCGCTGCTTCAAAACCTGCGGCACTTAGCCGTGGGTTTTGAAGCGACCTGGCCGCTTGCTTTTCCACTGTGGCCGGCATTCCCATAGAGGAGAGAGCGGCCGCAGCAGAAGAAAAAAAAATGAACATGATGCAGCCGGCAATCCGCGCAGCAGCGCCCACTTATGCCGGCTTTGCCGTGGCGGATTCTGAGAAATCTCGTCCACATGGCTGGCTAATTCCGGGATTAGCTGCCATAGGCGGATTTGCCGCGGCGAAATTCCGGACGGAATTTCCGTGACAAATCTGCCCAGTGTGAACCCAGCTTAAAGGTGGTGAATCTCCTGTGGCTTGGTGGTTAGCACTGTTGCCTTGCAGCACTGGGGTCCTATGTTTAAATCTGATTGAGGACAACATCTGCATGGAATTGTATGTCCTCCCTGTATTTGTGGGCTTCCTCCCACTCCCCAAAGGCATATTAATAGGTGAATATAGATGGTGAGCCCCAATGGGGACAGAAAAAGTAAAAAAGTGATATAAAGTGCCATAATATGTATGTACTATATAAATCAAGGAGATTGTTGTGAAACCCAAGGAGAACATAGAACTCCATGCAGATGTTGGCCTTGGTTAGATTTGAACCTGAGAACCCAACACTGTTGAGCGCCACCATCTTCTTTTAATCCTAACAGGCCTAGATTCTGAAGAGACCTCAAAACTGTCTAATAGGAAAATGCAGGGAGGGGCGTTCTAAAAATTGGCGTTTCAGTAGGTCAGTCTTAATTCGAAGAGTGGAGTAAAATTCACCAAATCTCCCTCGCAGATCCGCAACAAAATACCGGACAAGAAGGTGCTGCAGCCAGTCCGGTGAAATGCTGGACAGCTCAGCGGAAACTAAGCAGACCCCATTACAGTCAATGGGCTCCGTCCGGCGCGGCTCGGTTTTACACCAATACGTCGCACCCAGCCGTGTGAATGGATGAGAAAACGCAAATTAAGCTTGGGACTTGATCGCGTCTTTTCTTCATTCATGCGATTCAAAGGGCGACCATCAAAACGCATACGCTTGTGTGAAGGAGGTCTTAGGCTGGGTTCTCACGGGATTTCCGCGGGAGAGCTGCAGCTTCAAAACCCGCGGAAACAGTTCGGCTGCCGGCATTCTGTTGCGGCTTTCTCTCCTCATAGAAAAAAAAAAAAGAATTGACATGCTGCCCTGTGCTGCATCGCCGGTTCCGCCCAGCTTTGCCGCGACAGATTGCCCGCCCCGTGTGGGTGAGATATTTTGCACATGGCTGGCTAATCCTGGGGTTAGGAGCCATGGACAGATTTACCGCACAGAAATTCTGCACGGAATTTCCGCGGCAAATCCGTCCCTTGTGTACCCAGCCTTATGGTGCTGTTATGCGAAGTGACAGGGGGATATATTTTATACTCACCTGTTCCATCATCCAGCACTCTCATAGACTTGTATAGTTTATAGTGCTGTGGGAACATGGTAGGTTCCCTTTAAGGGGAAAAGAATGCCCCGAAAGGTGTCCATAGACTATATTGTCTAAATCAGCCTGGTTCTTATAGTGTTAAAGGGCCACTGCAGCAAAAACCCATTTTTTTTCCATCCATGCCCCCTTACCTGCCCCAGTATATAGAAGTGAGCTAGTTTTACCTTGGCTAGTTAGTTAGTTCTGTCTGAAACTCATGTGATCTCATTCTGACAGCTCAGATCTACTTGGAGCTTATGGATCCATCTTCTAGTCAGATCCTCAGCCTGTGTGATACTGTCACATAATGAATGAATGAAGTGGCCCTTTAAAAAGAATGGTTGCTATAGAGCTGCTTACTGACACTCAAGGGGTTAAAAATACAGTCCAAGCAAAACTTATACCCAGTGAATGACAAGAGGAGGGGTGCATGACACCAGGATTCAAAGACCACCAAACAAAGTTCCCTTGATGCAGCCTAAGGGGGTCATGCCTGGTTCATAGCCCCCTTCAGGCCATGCCTGGTGTGACCGGTCTGTGCGCACTGCTCTA
>NC_089837.1:62006817-62159317 GCF_035609145.1 Eleutherodactylus coqui
TAGTACATTTTTAGACTATCTAGTCTAAGTGTACACCACTAGAGATGAGCGAACGTACTCGTCCGAGCTTGATGCTCGGGCGAATATTAGGGTGTTCGGGATGCTCGATACTCGTAACGAGTACCACGCGATGTTCGAGTTACTTTCATTTTCTTCCCTGAGAAATTTGCGTGCTTTTCTGGCCAATAGAAAGACAGGGAAGGCACTACAACTTCCCCCTGGAACGTTCAAGCCCTATACCACCCCTCTGCAGTGAGTGGCTGGCGAGATTAGGTGTCACCCGAGTATTAAAATCTGCCGGCCCGCGGCTCGCCACAGATGCATTCTGACATAGATCAGGGAAAGTGTTGTTGATGCCGGGGCTGCTATAGGGAGAGTGTTAGGAGTGATTTTAGGCTTCAAGAACCCCAACGGTCCTTCTTCTCTATATGCACTCAATGGGGCTGGCGGCAGCAGCGCCGACCCCATTGAGAACATATAGAAGAGAAATCATTCTTCTCTACCACAGCTGTAACAGCTGTGGCAGAGAAGAACGATGTTTGCCCATTGAATTCAATGGAGCGGCAATACAGCTGCTCCATTGAAAGCAATGGGCTGCCGGCGTGCGCGGGGTGAATTGTCGGGAAGGGGTTAAATATATAAGCCCTTCCCTGCAATTCATCCTAAAATGTGTTAAAATTAAAAAAAAATTGTATAATCACCTTTCCGCTGCAGCCGGAGTCCAGCCGCGGCCGCTGTCAGTTCTCCTGGACTGCTTCTTGGCACTATTCAGCCGGCGGGGCTTTAAAATCCCCGCCTGCTGAATGATCTGCCTCTGATTGGTCACAGGCCTGACCAATCAGAGGCTGAAAACACTCACACACCCATTCATGAATTCATGAATGGGTGAGTAACTGCTGCCTCTCAGCGCTGAGCCAATCAGGGGCAGGTCTGACTCACATCCATTCATGAATTCATGAATGGGTGTGAGTGAGGCATGCCTCTGATTGGCTCAGCGCTGAGCCAATCAGGGGGCAGGTCTGACTCACACCCCCTTCACACCCACTGCAGGACGGCCACGCGGAGCTCCGGCTGCCGGCAGAAGGTGAGTATACAATTTTTTTTTATTTTAACACATTTTAGGATGGATTGCAGGGAAGGGCTTATATATTTAAGCCCTTATCGACAATTCATCCCGGGCTCGCCCGCAGCGCATTGCTTTCAATGGAGACGGCTGTATTGCCGTCTCCATTGAATGCAATGCGCTGAACAGCTCCGGCCCATTTCTAATGAAACGCGGCTAGGAGCAGATTTTCGGGCGATTTGCGGGTGACTTGCGCGCACCGGTCACGCGATTTGCGGATGCGCATGCGTCATGCGATCCGCAAATCGCGCAAAGAATCGCCCGTCTGACTAAGGCCTTAGTCAGACGGGCGTTTTTCGCGTGATTTGCGCATGCGTCCAGCGAATTTCTATCGGACACATGAGCGCTTTTTATGCGCTCGTCCGATAAATTATAGAACAGAAATCGCAGATCGCACCTATCTGCGATCTGCGATTCCTGTTCTCTTCTCTATATGCGCTCAATGGGGCCGGCGGCAGCAGCGCCGACCCCATTGAGAACATATAGAAGAGAAATCATTCTTCTCTACCACAGCTGTAACAGCTGTGGCAGAGAAGAACGATGTTAGCCCATTGAATTCAATAGAATCGGCTGTATTGCTGGCTCCATTGAATTCAATGGGCTAACATCGTTCTTCTCTGCCACAGCTGTTACTGCTGCGGCAGAGAAGAACGATCTTTACGCTGACAGTGCGGGGGGGGGGGGGGGGGGGCACTCTTGCCGCTATTGTGGCTTAATAGTGGGACCTGGGAACTTGAGATGCAGCCCAACATGTAGCCCCTTGCCTGCCCTATCCGTTGCTGTGTCGTTCCCATCACTTTATTGAATTGCCCAGATTTTCACACATGAAAACCTTAGCGAGCATCGGCGAAATACAAAAATGCTCGGGTCGCCCATTGACTTCAATGGGGTTCGTTACTCGAAACGAACCCTCGAGCATCGCGATAATTTCGTCCCGAGTAACGAGCACCCGAGCATTTTGGTGCTCGCTCATCTCTATACACCACCTATTAGTTGGCTTAGGTAATGTCAGTTTTTCCATAGAATTTTGGCTCATTTGATGCACAGGATAGTTTCCCATTCCTGCGAGAAAATTGCAGCAATATTGCAATTTTGCTTATGAGATGTCTAAGGCCAGCATTGCGTTTTCTTGCAAAAGCATCGCTGGTGCTTGCGATTTTCTTGCGCATTTTGCTTGCTATTTTCTCGCAAGAAAGAAAATAGGACTCTCTAATGTTAAAAACCCATCGCATTGTGTGAAAATTGCAAGTTCATGCGCTGCGATGTGATAAAATGAAGGCTCCATAGAAAAACATGGGCAATAAAAAAAAGCAAAATGCTGAAAGATAGGACACGCTGCGATTTTTTTTCACGCCACATCACATGAGTGAAAACATCGCAAATGTGAAGGAAACCTATCAAAAGCTTGGGTTTCAAAATTCTGCATCTTCACCCGTCAGTGTGAAACCAACCTTAGACTACACTCCCTTTTCCGCAAGCCCATACCTCTTTCCCCAAAGTTACACCCCTTTTTTAGAAATGTCTGAAAAGTGTCTAAAACACATCATAAATGTGGAGCTAAGTATGTCAGGCAAGTTGCTCTAGGAAATGGGTGCATTTTCAATAGTCAGTCTGCCCCATTATTCTTCTTCTACGGACTTGTAGCTATTTAATGAAACTAGATCCAAATGCAGGAGACATTGCCTTTAAATAGGTGATACTAATATATATTATTTAAATTAGACATTAGATGAATTATTCGCATCATTTCCTCTTATATCTGCGGCACGAGAGGAAGGCGTTGATTGGCAAGACAGAGTATTATTGTCCTCCGGACAGGGAGCACAATTGCTATTATTTCAGTAGAACGTAGGATTTGGCTGGAACTGAAGACGCTGTTATTATTTCCTCCCATATAGCCACCCATTCATATAATTAACATGTCTACATGTTTATTAATTAGCAGTTACAGCTTCCAGTAAGGACTCAATTCATGGAAATGATTCACAGCGGAGTTGTGCAATAAGTCGTGGAGCTCCGCACATATCAGTCTGCACTGGAGACAAAAGGTTACAAAGTGTCAAGAAAACTTTCACTAGACTGAAGGGATGAAAATGAGAAGAAGCTTGCTGTGTGTGACGCTGTTAAAGTGCCCATACTGGCCTCTGTCCACCACTGAAAGTGCCAATAATGGGCATGGCAGCACCAGAAGTGACCAATGAAGTAATGGGAGATGACCAACTGGTTGCACGTGTATGGAGATGGCACCAGGACGCACTATGAGAAAATATACTCTAGGTAGGTAGACAAATAGGTAAGTGCATCCTTAAAAGAGTATTCCCACTATAGCAAGTTATCTTCTATACACAGTGGATGGACCCCTACCGACTCTGAGATTGAGGTCTTGGCGTGCCCTCAAGTGTGTGGGGCATAGAGCACACATGTGCACCTCCACTTAATTCACTCCAATAGGACTGTCAGAAATAGCCGTGTTAGGCCCCCTTCACACGAGCTAATGTATTTTTGCACACGCCTCAGCACAGCATATTTTCAATATGTACAAGGATTTTTTGCATTCATATCGGTGTATTTTACTGTGTGTTTTTTTTTTTGCGCTTGCAGGGTATGTTTTTTGCACAGCAGATGAACCTGCCTCAAGTTAAATGACTGTTTAGCCCAATGAGTTCCAAATGTGTTCTTTTTTTCACACAATTACGCAGCATATTGCACATCCCGTTGCGCTTTGTCCATATTTTACCCCCCATAGACTTCTATGGGCATCTCTGGTGCACAAATGTGCAGAAAGATAGAGTAGGTCCGATTTTTTTTTTTTTTGCATGTCTAAAAAAAAATTTGCGCAAAAATTAGAAAATGAGAATGAACTCATTGTGCGCGTAAATGTTTCACAAATATGGCCGTTTGAAGCCACCCTTAAAGTGCTCTGTTATCTCCAGCAGTCCCATTGAAGTGAGTGGAGCGGAGACACACATGCATGTCCTTTTACCAAGACTTCATGATGCACCAGCTCTGCAATGTAGAGATTGGTGGGGGTCTCAGGGGTCGAACATCCACCGATCAGGAAGGTATCTACTATCTGGTGGATAGGGGATAACTTGCTGCAATGCAAATACCTCTTTAAGAGAGCCCCCCCCCCCCCAAATGGAATTAATTATATTGGTTCCTGCATAAGGACGGAAGAACCTTTTGAGTTCCCCTAACATCATGTTTTCATATGCAGCCACAACCTCTGCACCCCGTATCTCCATGCCCCTGGCTGCAGTGGGAGGAAACTCATAGCATGTATTTAGGGGCTCACTCACACAAAAGTATTTCAGCTGAGGATTATCTGCGCATTTTTTAGAGTGTAATGTGCAGCGCTAAAACCCCACTGATTTACATTGGGCCATTCAGACATGCGTTTTTCACTCGTGTGAAAAAAACACAGAATGATCTATTTTGCTGCTTATTACCCGCATTATAATATATGGTTGCATAAAATGCGCAGTGTGGGCAAAGTCAGACGAGCGTTTTTTTGCGCAAACTTTTGTGCACAAAAAAAAGCGCGTCTGATGAAACCATGGGTTCCCTATGTAGTGTTCAGATGTCTGTCTTTTACAGGCGCAAAATACTCGCACCTGCAAAAGATAGGACATCTGTGCACTGGGAAGGTCCGTGCTGAGCATAAAATATCCCCGCCAGGAGTCCCCTCATCACTGAACACTGTAACAGCACTTTCACAGTGTTCAGTGACAAGGGGACTCCCCGCGGGCAGTAAAGAATACCCTGCCAAAGCTGTAACAGCTGTGACAGAGGAACAAGATCTTCTCCAATTGTTTTCAATGGGGCTGCAGCTGGACCCATTGAAAGGAATGGGATGCAGGCAACCCCCGCTGTGATTTTTGGAGAAGGGTTTGAAATATAAGCCCTTCCCCTTTTATCATCCCTATCTTGTGTAAAAAATATATAAATTCACCCCTCCGCCGCTTTCGGGGTCTAGCGTGTCTTGTCGCTTGACTCCCCGACACTGTTCTGAAGCTCTTTCAGCAGGCAGGAATTTTTAAATCCCCGCCTGCTGAAAGAGCTGTGTCTGGTTGGCTGAACTCTCAGCCAATCACAGGCAGCACTCAGCCATTCAAGCTTGGGATGATTTTCATGGAAGGGCATATATTTCAAGCCCTTCCTAGAAATTCACTGCGGGGGGTTGCTTGCATCCCATTGCTTTCAATAGGGCTGGCGGGAGTAGTGCTAGCCCCATTAAAAGCAATAAGCATGGAGCCATGGCCATGCCCATTTTGCTAATGCGTGGAGCGTTTTTTTTTTTGCGCACATAGGTGTGCAAAAAAAAAAGAACGCCCATCTGACTGAGCCCTTAATATTCATGTTACCTGCATATTATCTGTGTACTACATATTATTACGTAAAAAATACGCACTTAGGCCTCGGTCACACAGGCGTTTTTTCGCGCGATTTGCGGATCGCATAACAGATGCGCATCCGCAAATCGCATGACCGGGGCCGACGATTCGCTGAAAAATCTGCACCCAGCAGCGTTTTCAGCGAAACGGCTCAGCGCTGCCCGCTATCCTCTGCCACAGTTTTTCTTAAAAGGGTTCCCCAGTGTATAAACATAATATAGAGCGCATACATACTGCTTGTACCCCACCGGCGCCGTCCGTCTCTCTGCTAATGTAATCTTTGCAGAATAAATTCAGCCTGAGCCGTCCATCTCATAAGTAGGCCGCTGCAGACATTGACAACAGTCAGCAATCATCGCTGAGCTCTGTCATTGGCTGCAGCGGCAGATTTACGGGACTTCACTCTGCATTATATTTTCACAGTGGGGGACCTCTTTGGAAAAAACTGTTTAATCTCAGGCAACCCCTTTAAATATTACATGGTGCCTATTAAAAATCAATGGACTGTCCAGCTATCTATGGAACGCATAGACATTTTTGATTCTCCAGAATATGAGATCTTTGAATAAATGATTAAACAGCATGTATAGAGTACTTGGATGAGAATGCAGTAATTAACCAGAGCCAGCATGGGTTTGTAACAAACAAGTCATGCCAGACTGATCTAATTTCCTTCTCTGACATAATTAAGCATTTGGGTTGATAAGGGAAATGCGGTGGATATAGTATATCTTGACTTCAGCAAAACATTTGGCAGAGTATCTCATACCATACTTATTGAAAAAATGACCAAATATGGGATAGACAAGGCAATCGTTAGGTGGATTCACAACTGGCTGAGTGATCGTACTCAAAGAGTGGTCATAAATGGCTGCACATCCAAGTGGAAGAATGCATCAAGTGGGGTACCACAAGGCTCTGTCCTAGGCCCAGTGTTGTTCAACATCTTTTTTAAATGATCTGGAGGAGGGGATTGATGGGAAACTAACACTAGGGAAGAGAGAGAGAGTATTCAAAAAGATCTAGAAAAGCTTGTACAGTGGGCGGCAACTAACAGAATGGTATTTAACAAAGAGAAATACAAAGTCCTACATCTGGGCAAGAAGAATGAAAACCTCATACAGAATAGGAGGAATTGGGCTAAGCAGCAGCACATGGGAAACAGACTTGTGCATACTAATAGACCACAGACTGAACATGAGTCAACAGTGTGATGCGGCAGCCAAAAAGGCAGACTCAATTCTGGGATGTGTTAGGAGAAGCATAAAGTCTAGATCACGTGAGGTCATTATCCCCCTTTACTCTTCCTTAGTCAGACCTCATCTGGAATACTGTGTCCAGTTCTGGGGGCAACCCACTTTTAAAAAAAAGTCATAGACAAACTAGAGCAAGTTCAGAGAAAAGCTACCAGGATGGTGAGAAATCGGTAAACCATGTCCTTTGAGAAACAGTTTAAAGACCTGGGAATGTTTCGTTTGCAAAACAATGGCTGAGAAGAGGCTTAACGCTTTCCAATCCACTGTCTGACGTCTAAAGACATTCTGATTGAAGGCTGTACAGCTTTTGATGTCGGAAGATGTCCGGCAGGGTATTCTTACTGCATATTACTGGCCGCCCTGTTGTCGGGGACCTCTCTAGCATGTCCAATACCGCAGTACTGGCTCTAGCCAGCAGGTGGCACGATTGTATAATGGCAGAAAGAGAAAAACCCCTAGGAAACCCTAAGGGCGCCCACCCACTGGCGTTTGCGATTTTCGTGGCGTTTTTCCCGCGTTTTCCGCGGCGTTTTTTGCCGCGTTTTCGCGGCATTTTCGCGGCTTTTCCATTAATTTCCATTGACTTTCATGGGTGCATTAGGAGAAAAATAAGGACACATATGCAACTGACAGTTCCTATGTTAAAAATCGCAACGCAACGCAAAAAAAAACGCCAGTGGACAGGAGTACATTCAATTCTAATTGCTCTTGAGAAAAAACGCAAAACGCAAAGAAAAAAAAATCGCCAGTGGGTGGGCGCCCTAAATCCAATATTGGATTGCTAAGGGTTAATAGCTGTCTACAAATATCTGAATGACTGTCAGAGTGCCCTATTCTTATCTGCATATGGAAAGACTAGAAGCAATGGGATGAAATGGAAAGGGAGGAGACACAGATTAGATATAGACGGTGAGGGTGATCGATGAGTGGAACAGGTTACCACTGGAGGCGGCTAGTTCTCCTTCAATGGAAGTGTTCAAACAAAGGCTGGCCAAATATTTGTCTGGGATGATTTAGGTAATCCTTCATTTAGCAGGGGGTTGGACCCGATGACCCTGGAGGTCCCTTCCAACTCTACCATTCTATGATTTAAGTTTTTTGTACTCTTTCTGTTATGTAAGAATTTCCTGATAGGATATTTAAAAATACGTTTTCTAAACCGACACTCCTTTTAATGGAAAATAGGTGAATTGACAATCAATAAAGGCGACCACTGTGTAAGGGCTGTGCTCATAGCGAATCCACCTCACTGCATTGCCATGTTCTAGTTATTAAATAAAGCACAGAACATTGATCTTTTATGGAGTGAAGCATGATGGGAGATATATTATTGAAAAACCTATCATATCACTGTTGGCCTTTTATTCTCCCCAGACATCTGCTGAACTGTGGTTCAACTCACTTATGCAAAATAGCAAGCTATAGGTCTGAAATGCTTTCTTGAGTGGGTTGGAAAAGGTTGCCAAGTGAGAGGAAATTGGCATATGTGGACTGCTTCTCCTGTGCTGCATGACTAGCTGCTGATCATGCAGCAAGCTGACAGGTTATGGCTTGGGAGCAGAGCACAGTCATCTCACATTATCTGTTATGAATAAGATGCTTACTCTAAGAGATACTTTATGTCCTGCACTCAAGGTAGCGCCTCCTGCTTCTTCATAAGGTGCAATGTACAGCTCCAAGTCCAGTGTATCTCCGTGCGAGCAGCCTTCATGTATACAGATTGGATATATTCAGTAACAAATGCGCATTTTTTACATCAGTCTATGTCCCAAAGGAGCTTACAGTCTAGTTTTGCAGACATACAATAAGGCCAATGCCAAAGGAAACTAATTAATCTTCTGGAGATTTTTTGGGCTATGAAGGAACTTTATGGTGCCAAGGGGCAAGCCATTCGAATAAAGGGAGTAGTGCACAATTTAACTTGCACATAAGGAAGAAAACAAAATTAAAATCAATACCCTGCAGGGAAACTCCATCTATCTATCTATCTATCTATCTATCTATCTATCTATCTATCTATCTATCTATCTCTAAGGTAAGTCTCTGAATGCTGTCTTAAAACATACCTCATACCTATCTCATATCTATCTATCTATCTATCTATCTATCTATCTATCTATCTATCTATCTCATATCTATCTATTTATCTATCTATTTATCTCATATCTATCTAACTCATATCTATCTATCTATCTATCACATATCTATCTCTCTATTTATCTATCTATCTATCTCATACCTATCTCAAAACTATCTATCTATCTCATATCTATTTATTTATCTATCTATCTCATATCTATCTAACTCATATCTATCTATCTATCTATCTATCTCATATCTATCTATCTATCTATCTATCTCATATCTATTTATTTATTTATTTATCTATCTATCTCATATCTATCTATCTATCTATCTATCTATCTATCTATCTATCACATATCTATCTATCCCCTATCTACCCATCTATCTATCTCATATCTATCTATCTATCTATCTATCTATCTATCTATCTATCTATCTATCTATCTATCTATCTATCATCTATCTACCTATCTATCTCATATCTATCTATCTACCTCATATCTCTCGATCTATCTATCTCTCTATCTATCTCATATCTATCTATATATCTATCTATCTCATATCTATCTATCTATCTATCTATCTATCTATCTCATATCTATCTATCTATCTCATATCAGTCTATCTATCTATCCATCTCATATCTATCTATCTCTCTATCCATCTCATATCTATCTATCCATCTCATATCTATCTATTTATCTATCTATCTCATATCTATCTAACTCATATCTATCTAACTCATATCTATCTACCTATCTATCTATCTATCTATCTATCTATCTCATATCTATCTATTTATCTATCTATCTATCTCATATCTATCTATCTATCTATCACATATCTATCTATCACATATCTATCTATCTCCTATCTACCCATCTATCTATCTATCTCATATCTATCTATCTATCTATCTATCTCATATCTATCTACCTATCTATCTATCTCATATCTATCTATCTCCCTCATATCTCTCTATCTATCTATCTATCTATCTCTCTATCTATCTCATATCTATCTATATATCTATCTATCTCATATCTATCTATCTCATATCTATCTATCTATCTATCTCATATCAGTCTATCTATCCATCTCATATCTATCTATCTCTCTATCCATCTCATATCTATCTATCTATCTCATATCTATCTATCTATCTATCTATCTCTCATATTTATCTATCTATCTCATATCTATCTATCCATCCATCTCATATCTATCTATCTATCTATCTCATATCTATCTCTCTCTCTCTCTCTCTCTCTCTCTCATATCTATCTATCTTATATCTATCTATCTATCTCATATTTATCTTTCTATCTATCTATCTCATATCTATCTATCTATCTCATATTTATCTTTCTATCTATCTATCTATCTATCTCATATCTATCAATCTTTCTATCTATCTATCTATCTATCTATCTATCTATCTGATATCTATCTATCTATCTCATATCTATCTATCTATCTATCTCATATCAGTCTATCTATCTATCCATCTCATATCTATCTATCTATCTATCTATCTATCTCATATCTATCTATCTATCTCTCTCATATCTATCTATCTATCTATCTATCTATCTATCTATCTATCTCATATCTATCTATCTCTCATATCTATCTATCTATCTCTCATATTTATCTATCTATCTATCTATCTATCCATCAATCTCATATCTATCTATCTATCTATCTATCTCATATCTCTCTCTCATATCTATCTATCTTATATCTATCTATCTCTCTCATATTTATCTTTCTATCTATCTATCTCATATCTATCTATCTCTCTCATATTTATCTTTCTATCTATCTATCTCATATCTATCTATCTATCTATCTCATATCTATCTATCTCATATCTATCTATCTCATATCTATCTATCTATCTATCTATCTATCTATCTCATATCTATCTATCTATCTATCTATCTATCCAATATCTATATATCTATCTCATATCTATCCATCTATCTTTCTCTCTCATATCTATCTAACTTCTATCTATCTCATATCTATCTATCTATCTATCTCATATCTATCTATCTATCTATCTATCTATCTCATATCTATCTATCTATCTATCTATCTATCTATCTATCTATCTATCTCTAAGGTAAGTCTCTGAAAGCTGTCTTAAAACAGCAATTGTAACAGTGACATCTGGAGGCTGGAGAGTAACATTACACACATGCTAAAAGGAATGTTGCTCCACTTGCTGTTCTTCAAGGTTCTATGTAAAATGATATCTATGGATTAGATTAGTTATTAGAAAGAAACAAAACATATCACAATAATAATACAAGAATAAACTAGAGCGTGACTGGACCTAGGCTGCAGTTCCTGCACAGCTGGTGTTTTACGTTGCAGGAAATGTGTGGGTGGGATGTCATAACATTATAAGATGGGAAACCCCTTTAAATGTATGCATGTTTTGGGTATCATAGCAGAGCAGATTAGTTAAGTATGTAGAGGAGAGCAATAAAGAGTTTGTCTTCATAAGACAACCAATTTGTCAATGAAAACTAGCCCTAATAGGTCTTACCTGACCAGGCCGCAGGGAATTGGAAGCTTGGTAGTGCAGACAGCGGGAAGCCTTCAGAGGAGGTAAGTGGGAGCGCCACATAGTATGCAAGCAGCTGCGGATGTGCGGATGATTTCCAGTCAAAATGCACAGATGGTGCGGATTTTGACTGTTCTTTGGATGCAGAAATGCTGCGGAATTTGCTGCTGACATTCGCAGCATTTCCGTCACATGTAAAGATACCCCAAGTCAGCTTAAGGTATGCTGCCATGTGCACAGTGGCCTCAGTAGTAATAGTGTCCCCTATATCGGCCCCAGTAGTAATAGTGACCACCCCAGTGGCCTCAGTAGTAATGGTGTCCCCTATATTCGCCCCAGTAGAATTAGTGTCCCCTATATTAGCTCCAGTAGTAATAGTGACCCCTATATTAGCCCCAGTAGTAATAGTGACCCCCCACAGTGGCCTCAGTAGTAATGGTGTCCTCTATATCGGCCTCAGTAGTAATAATGTCCCCTATATCGGCCCCAGTAGTAATAGTGAACCTCATGTTGGCTTCAGTAGCAATAGTTACCCCATATATTGACTCCAGTAGAAATAGTGACCCCCACAGTGGCCTCAGTAGCAATAGTGACCCTCTATATTTGCCTCAGTAGTAATAGTGACCTTCTATATTAGCCTCTGTAGTGATAGTGACCCTCACAGTGGCTTAAGTAGCAATATTTACCCCATATATTGGCTCCAGTAGAAATATTGACCCCCACAGTGGCCTCAGTAGCAATAGAAACCCTCTATATTTGCCCCAGTAGTAATAGTAACCTTCTATACAGGCCCCCACAGTAATAGTGACCCCACACAGTTGCCTCAGTGGTAATAGTGACCCCCATGATAGCCTCAGTAGTAATAGTGACCCCCGCAGTGGCCTCAGTAGTAATAGTGACCCCCACAGTGGCCCCAGTAATAATAGTGACCCACATATTGGCATCATTAGTAATAGTGACACCTGCAGTGGTCGCAGTAGTAATAGTGCCCCCTATATCAGCCCCAGTAGCAATAGTAGCCCCCTAGATTGTCACAGTAGTAAAAGTGACCCCCATAGTAGCCTCAGTAAAAGTGTCCCTAATTTTGGCCTCAGTAGTAATAGTGGCCCTCACAGTGGCCTTGGGAGTAATACTATTACTACTGGGGCTGATATAAGGGACACTACTAATAATAGTGTCCCCTATGTCAGCCCCAGTAGTAATAGTGACCCCCACAGTGGCCCCAGTAGTAAAAGAGCCACCCCTGAGACTGATATACTCACCCTCTTCCCGGTCTTCAGAGCACCGCTGCTCCTTTGCCCGGCACTGCTGCAGGCAGAGGAGTGTGTATCCAGACTCATCCTCCCTTCTCCTCTCCCCCTGCGGAACCAAGGAGAAGAGGTCGGGGGAAGATAATCCCAGGTGCACAAACTGCCATCAGTGTGTGCACCCTGCAGCAGTGCTGCAGAGGGATTACCAGCCAGGTAGCTGCGGAAGCTTGGCTGGTAATCCCTTTCATGGTGACCCTGCATCCCGAAAGTGGGTAAAAATTGGACATACATCCCAAAAGCAGCAGGGTGAATGGCATCCCACTTGGGACCCTGGGGAAAGTGGAACACAGGGTCCCAAAGCCGTACTGTCCCGCCTAAATCGTGATGTCTGGTCATCTTACCTATACGGAGGATAGGGATAACTTTCTGATTGGTGGGGTTACAACTTCTGGGACACTATTAATCCCAAGATATCACTGTGGCATGTCCTTAAAGTGACCCTCCAGTTTTGGGGCAAAATTCTGTCTTTGGACAGGAGTGGGTATATTACCTACAGTTGTTCTTCTCTGTTACCCCTTTGATCTACCAGTTCTGAGTCTTGGTTTTGCCTGCCCAACATGTTGAAAGCATGTTGGCCACTGCTGATTACGTGAATAGCTCTGACTAATCAGAGAGCAGGTATAGTACATTTGTAGACCAACACTACCAATGCACTATGCAGATCTGAAGACTGCATTGGCCATCTTGGACAGCTGAAAATGGGACCTGGGACCAGCAGATTGGAGGGGAAACAGATAAGAACAGATGCAGGCAAAATAATCCCCCTCCTGCTCCTGGGATAGACGGGATAGACTTTGTCCGAAACTGGAGGATTTCATTACGTTTTGACAGTGGACCTCTGCTCCATTCATTCCAATGGAACTGCTGAAGATAACCAGGATATCTCTGGCGATACTTGTGAAGAGCGATGGTGTGTATGCATAGCCACCTCCATCAAAACCCAGCATGCGCTAGGGGTGATATCTAGGAATCAGTGGTGGTCCCTCTGTCACCCCATTGCTCCCACTAATGGTTTGCTATGGCAGCTTGGAGCCTTAGAATGGTCTCCAGATCCTCAATACGTGGAAGCCTATTAGGCCCTGTATTAGGGCGTAGTAGGCTGCTTTTCAGTGTAAATGAATTATTCATGTCTCCTAAAAGTAAAAAAAAAATAAAGTTCAAATAAATGTTTAGTAAAACAAAAAAAAGTGACAAATGAAAGAACGCCCACCCCCCGCCCCCCGAAATTTGTGTTTTTCTTTCTTACAAAGACCTGTATTTTGGAAATTAACTACACATATTTGGTTTCACCGCACTTATAATGATGCCCACTATAACAATATTATATTTGTTAGTTTGCCAGGGGTGATATTTCGGGATAATTGGGGGTCCCCACTAATCAGCAAGATATTCCCTATCCTGTGGATTGGGGAGGGTTTTTTTTTTAAGTTTGCAATAAGTAAAGCATAACAGGAAATGGGCTCTCATTTGGGAAAATGAATGAAAGTAATTTTATCCTATTACATCCAAACGGCAAATTAGAAAAACTTAATTTAGTAGGACAACACAAAGTATGTGTCTGTATCCCCTCTGCAGTTCTGTGGGCTCCTGGATGTTTCCTTAAAAAAAATGAGATGAAAAAGTTGCTGTGAACGGCTCCTTATAATATATAGAAAGCTGGGTTCATGAAATTATAATTGGATTTTTTTTAGTAAAGGACAAGATTGGTAAAGCTGATTGATATGCTAATATACAGTAATGTTATCCCTATGCAGCGCTGGTGATATTCCCAGTGGTCCCCCTTACAATCTGTCAACAGACTGCAGCAGGCTAAGTACACTTTTGCAACCATTTCTTCCACTTAGTTCCAGTACATATGAATTAAAAAAAAGCAAAAATCACAAACATTATCCCATAAAAATTACTTACCGTTTTTGTGTATACAACTCTGATGCAGACCTATGTGAGGTAAATTGGTTTTGCATATGTGTGCCATTATCCATGGATAAAGGACATTTCCAGGCAAAAACTATTGATGACCTATCCTTAGGACTCTGGTTTGGTTTATATCCTAAGTCATTTTGAAAAGCCTATTGAAAGGTCAGACATTGACTTATAGGGAAGCTATATTCCCATAGGTGGTGCTGTAGAGGTACTTTTCTATCCTATATTTGCATAACTTTTTCCCAGGGAGCATTGCTTGCAGGAACTTGGCGCTCTCCATAATGGAAAATGTAAGTTTCCTAGACTGAAAGCTTGGAGGGCCAAGTCTAATTTGCTCCTGACCCCTACAATTCCACAGAATACATAGAAATAATTGCTTTTCTGGAATCGTCTACTTCTGAATGTTAATAATAGATTATAGTGCTTTTTTATTAAGTTGACACATATTTAAACTGAACACTGAGCGGTCAAGTAGCACAAAAAGCATTAAAAACAGCAGCACGACAGTCATTTTTCCTAACAGTCCAATTCTTTTCTTGGTTGATCTCCCAGGTCTTGACAAGTCATCAATCATAGCCTAATGGGAGGTCGTACCATGATACTGTATATAGGCTAATTTTATTATAGACACAATTTGCATTGGCTGATGACTGACTGAAATTACTTATTGTGCTAATTTAAGACCTCGTTATCTTGTTTTTATGACTACTGACAGGTCTGTGATGCATTTCAGAAATAGCAGCAGTGCAGCCGTACGTCTTGCACACTGTCAGTATAACATATCATTTTAGGTAAATTACAATAGACTGGCATAAGAATAGAAAATCATACAATACTTAAGTCAAAGAATAGATTTCCAATTAAAATATAACAAAATTGTTACTGCATGTACTGTGATTGTAGGGACATCACTATAGGGGGTGCAGAGGTAGCTGTCATCCCCAGGGGCGTAACTATAGGGGATGCAGGGGATGCGGTTGCACCCGGGCCCAGGAGCCTTAGGGGGCCATAAGACCTCTCTTCTCCATATAGGGAGCCCATATAGCATGTCCCATATACCATGTTTACTGAAAATTCTTTAAAGGGTTTGTTCATTATTAGAATACAGGGTCTTCTGATTTTCCCAAAACAGCACCACTTGTCCATGCCCTGTGTCTGGCATTATAGCTCATCCCAATCTAGCGAATTTAGCTTGCTGGTCAGCGGGATTTTGACTGCTAGGACCTCTACCAACCTGGGAAGAGAGTTCTGGTGTGTTCCAAAATGAACGGCACGGCAGTTGAGCTTGCACATGGTCAACTCATTGATTTCATTCGGACTGCCAGAGAGTTCCCGAGATTGGAAAAGGTTCCCCCACTAATCAGCAAGTTATCTGCTATCCTCTGGACAGTGAATAGCGTGCTTTCACAGTAAACTCCTTTTACTTTTTACTTTTATCATGTATTTTTAGGTTTACTGTTCCTTTAAATGGTAAAGCCCTAGGGTATATATAAACTAGAATACATGACAAAAACACAATACTGACTGCTAAGCTGAGATCAGCTTAAACTTTTAACAGCCCGTTCATTAATAAACGCTTATGGTGGAGTGTAAGGTGATGAATATTCATAAGTCCTGATTACCATTTGCTGCCTGACTTTGGAAATACACATATAGTAGGGTATAACAGACATACAGTCCCACCCCCTCTAATTTAAATGCATCCAATTTGCATATAACCAAGACCTTTTCCAAAGTAATGAAGAAGACAAGAAGACAAAAGAATGAAAATAGCCATTAGAAGGCTCCACTTGTGCTTGACATTGCAGAAAACCCTCATTAATAGTTAAAGGATGTTATTATTAGCTGCACCATCCATTTACTTATGTCCACTTCTCATCCTCTCCACTGTTTTTGATTACACAGTTGGACAACTTCACCTTTTTGTCCTTGTTCTGTCGGCAATCTTCATTCTTTAATTGCGTTCCTGTCTGTGTCACTGCTCAATATATTCAGTAATTATGATTATTATTTTTTTTAGATTTCTATAAATGGGGAAAAGTTACATTTTTATTCAGTGATTGAAATGCGCAAAATAGTGTTTCAATAAAACATTATGTGTCATCATAACCCATCGGATTGCTGTCAGATACAAAACTGGCCTCAAATTAAAGTTTCATGACTTTCAGAGATTCAGTGCCCCTCTGTGCCCCCATAAAGTAATAGTGTCCCCACAATGTAATTGTGCCCTGCTGTACCTCAAAAAAATAAGAGTGCCCCTCTGTGCCCTTCAAAGTAATAGTGCCTTTTCCAGCCCATCAAAATAAATGCCTTCATAAAGTAATAGGGGCCCCCTCAGTGGCTCCACAAAGTAACAGTGCTCCCACAATGTAATTGTGCCTCACTGTGCCTCTACAAAGTAATAGTGCCCATCTGTGTTCATCAAAGTAATTGTACCCCTTTTGCTTCCACAAAGTAATTGTGCCTCATTTTGCCTACACAAAGTAATAATGTCCCTCTTTGCCTCCACAAAGCAGTAGTGCCCCTACTGTAGCCCCACAAAGTAGTAGTGCCCCTACTGTAGCCCCACAAAGTAGTAGTGCCCCTACTGTAGCCCCACAAAGTAGTAGTGCCCCTACTGTAGCCCCACAAAGTAGTAGTGCCCCTACTGTAGCCCCACAAAGTAGTAGTGTCCCTACTGTAGCCCCACAAAGTAATAGTGCCCCTACTGTAGCCCCACAAAGTAGTAGTGCCCCTACTGTAGCCCCACAAAGCAGTAGTGCCCCTACTGTAGCCCCACAAAGTAGTAGTGCCCCTACTGCAGCCCCACAAAGTAGTAGTGCCCCTACTGCAGCCCCACAAAGTAATAGTGTCTCCACAAAGAATTTGTGCTTCTTTTTGCCTCCACAAAGTAATAATGCCCCTCCGTGCCTTTCAAATTAATTGTGCCCCCCACCAAATAATAGTGTTACTTTGTGCCACTCAAAGTAATCATGCCACTCTGTGCCCCCACAAAGTAATTGTGTCACTTACAATAATGAATACTCTGTAGTATACAACTACTGTTGCTGGGCCCCAAAACTCTATCCAGAAGGAAACACAAGAAGGATTTGGGGTATGTACACTGCAGCACTATCAGGCAGTGCAAGTAATGAGGCTATGCAATGCTGGATGGAGATTAGGAGTCCAGTGACTGCAGCCCTGTGCTGAGATAGGCCCTTGGATCACCTTCCCCTGGCTTAGGGACCCAGTCACAACCGCCACCGATACCTATGCCACTGTAGAGATCACCTTTGAACTTTGATCACCCTTGAACATATTTTGAAGTTTATAACTACAGATGCAGCAGGCACCGATTTTACTTCTCCGGTGCCTTATGGTAACAGAATAGCGCACCTGTGCAGTTTACATAGTGTGGCCATTCATTTAGTTTGTACTTGAGCAGCCATTTTCCATGAATTGCATGTGAACTTTCAATGTACCAAGCTAACTTTTGTGGTGCAGAAGCAAAGAGTCAAACTCATGTCTGCCTTTGACAGAGACGTGTGTTTCCCTTTAACGGCATCCTCAGATTGAATTGTGTTCTATTACAGGGTATTGAGGGCTGTCGATATCCATAGTAGTGTCACTGTGCTACACAGGTAAAAAATACTAAATTAGTGACTAGTCTGCTAACATACAGGGTTGAATGAAGTATGTTGGTCAACCACTTTAGATTTATTACTTTTATATTTTTGTTTTTTAAGCCCCACCTTTTTTTACTTCTTTTCAATACTTCCTAGACTTGCTACCCCGTTTCCCTGAAAATAAGACATCCCCTGAAAATAAGACATAGCATGATTTTCCTGGATTTTTGAGGATGCAAAATGATTTTTCAGGCTTTTTGAGGATGCTTGAAATATAAGCCCTACTCCAAAATTAAGCCCTGCTAACAGTTAATTTAAAAAGTCAATTTAAATAGTGTCCAGGCAGCTATACATGTAAAAAAGTTAAACCTTTTTGAACAAAATTATTTTGAGGGAAACACGGTAGTTCAAATAGTTTGCAACCTTTGACTGTCTGTGCCGCCAACTGCCACTTTCTGGAAAAAGGGTGTGTCTTGGGACAGGGCCTCCCTGGACTGACATATTCATGTATAAAGTATGCCAGAAACTGGAGTAAATTATACCAGAAATGTACATCAGTTTGGATCGGGCGTAGATTTTTGTGTAGCCACATGGAAGAGCTAAGCTAATATATTAAGAGGCATGCACTTCTTCATATACTAGGCCCATCGTGCCTGGAGGGAAATAATAGTAAGACTTGTGTTTGAAGTGCCAGCCTTAATACATTTCCTCTAGTTTCTCTCCGATGATGTTTATTCGTCTTCTATGTATTATTTTGCTGTTACATTGTCCATTTCCGGATGAAACAATTTATTTGTATGCTTCGAGTAAACCGCACTTCCATTCATTCGCACCAAAATAAACATGGCCTGAGCATAGGTTAAAAGCTTCACTCAATAAATAAGACATGAAAGTATTATCAACCAGAAACACTTTCTGTAAAATGTACCAACAAGACTGATGATTTGAGGGATGTATCTCCACGACCGACGTTGACTGATGTAGCAGCCTCTAATACAAGGAAAATGTCTCTCGTCATTACATAACAATATGAATGTCAATCATGGCCATATTAACGAAAAAAATTGCTTTTGCTTTGAATTTTTATGAACCGAAGAAGGAAAAAGAAAAAAAAAAATGCAGCCGCTATTTAGAACGAGCTTTTATGCAAGGTTCATTGGTGCCCGTTTCACGTAGATTCTGCTGACTGGACAAAAAATGAAATGTCAGGCTAAATTTATAGGTTTTCAAGCAATATATGCAATTAAATCTAAAAGAGGTGGGAATTCACTTCGGCAAAGCACTTAGCTCAGTCACTCGACCGTCTTTTATTATTGGAAATTCTTACAAAACTTTGAAGTTAGGTTATACTTACTCTGTATTTATCAAATGGCTGATTGTCAGAAGGGATGTAGCTTGTTATTCTTAAAGGAATGTTAAATGTAGGAACTTGAAAAAAAGGAATCCTCCATTAATATCCTCCTCTCCTTGGGTACTAGATTCTTATTGCAATAAAAAAGAGACAGTTGCAAGGGAAAGTAAGTGAACCCTTTGGAATTGAAGCCCATTTACAGGGAGCGATGATCGCTCAAAGATCGCTCTAACAAAAGTTTGAGTGACAGCTTTGAGCGATCATTTTGCATAAACTATTAGGTAGCTACTCAATAGCTTATTAGTGTGCAAATGAAGCCTTAAGCTGAATGAAGTTAAGAGACGGAGGGCTCTTATCTGCATTCAGCTCCTTTGTTCTCCGTCAGGTAACCATGCTATCAGCACTACCCGTGGAGAACTCCTGATAAGACTGAACGATGATTTTTAGGCTGGCCTGAATTCAACGATCAGCTAGCAGTGCACGAAAAGTGCACGATGGCCGTGCGTTTAGACGCAACGATTATAGCTTAAACAATCACTTTTTAGTGATTTTTGAGCTATCATTGCTATGTGTAAATGGGCCATTACTTGGAGTTCTGTATTGATTACTAGTAAAATGTGGTCTGATTGTTATCTAAGTCACAATACTAGACAAACACAATCTAACTAATAAAAGCCCTTTATATGGAACCGTTATCATTTAGATATCCGTGTAAACACTGTTGGCAACTAACTGATGAACGAATTTGTTCACTTATCGCTCGTCAGTCAGTTTAGGCAGGCATAAAAATCAAATAATGACCGACTGCCCGTTTACTGCGAAGTCAGTTGGTCGGAAACAATCTCTGGTTTACTTCGAAAGCACTGGAACAGCAATCACTGGGACAACTGTTGGGCACTTAGGCACCTTATAATCGTCCTGTCTAAAAACACTTGTATCATTCATGTCTATAATTGAGCACGTTGAGTAAACATCCAAAGTGCAGAGAGAAAATGTAAATGAACCGCTCTGTTAATGACTTCTACAAGAACTATATCCCACCGGCAATGTCAGATCGGGTTCGAGGTGATGTTACAGTGTCAGTCCCAGCCCATGTGATCCACACTCTGACAGATGCTCAGTGTCATTTCGGCACTGGATTCTAACATGATCACTTCTCTGCATGTCTGTGGATGGATTGGTCAAAGGTGTGTGTGCCAGCCAGCCAATCAGCACCTTTCTATACACATTTATTCAGGCTCCTCCTCATGGACACTAGTTATACTCCTAGTCTATAGTTGTTAAATGTTCACATTTTGTGTTTTCCACATAAGAATATTGTGTGTATATCTGTCCTTTAAGAACAGCTAACATCTGATCCGAACGAGGTGTTTCCCATTCAACCTGAACATAAACTAATTGGCAAAAGATGATTGAGTTAAGGCAATGAGATTCGAAGTGTGGGTTTCACTTGTGCTTTGCCCATTGAATAAAGGCACACAAAGTCTGATTACAGACAAATCTGTTCCTCTGAATTAGGATTGGTTAGTGTGAACTGTGCCTTGATGCAAACAACTTTCATAAGAACTCAGATGTGTTATAGAGATCTATAACACCGCCTGTACTCTGCCTGATAACATGCTACCTGTCCCACAGACTGAAATCCCTGCTAGCCGTAATCAACTGCCCCCTGCAGTCATCCTGATTCCGCCACTATACGGCCTGACCATTGTCTGTGTATATAGCATCCCTCACTCTCCACCTCGCCATAGCGTACACATCTCCAGCCCCTTTACCTTCTGTATCACCCCATTAATTGTAGTATGTAAGCTTGTTGGAGCAGGACCCTCACCCCTACTCTTTCCATCAACTGATTACTTCATGTAACCGTTGTCTTGTGTTATTTTCCTTGTATTGTAAGCGCTGCGGAATATGTTGGCGCTATATAAATAAAGATTATAAAGCTGGAAAAGGGAACTTTTAAGTCCATGCAGTGCACTAAAGTGCCTCGTCTCAGCATGGACGCACGTTGGTGTCCTAATAAAGCCACAAACAACTCTCATAGTATTTGCAAAGACCAATTGCACCTCTCCAGGTAAAGATGAAAAGACACCTGTCCCTTACTAACCAGGGAAAGTGGGGAAACCCTGACTAAAATCGGAGTGATTGTTACAATAAGGACAGCCCCACTGACTTCATCTGGGACCTGGCTATCCCTGATTAGGAACCTAGAGATATGTGCAAAGCACATGGACATGACACTGTTCACACACACTAAACATAGAACACAACAGTTCACACCTCATGTCTGGCCACCTACACAGACATACAAAACACGTCGCTGTACACACCAACACACAAGGTTATGCAAACCACACAGAACAGGACTACACATAAAGCACATGCCTGGCCACTTGCACAGACATACGGAACAAGTCGCTATTCTCACCAGCACAGAAGGTTTTGTATTCTACATAGAAACCCCACCCACAACTCACATGCATACAGATAATAAACCATAGCTATTGCAACTGTCCTCCCACCAAGGGGAAAGAGAGTCATCTACCGTGCTAACATAAAGGGAATAGTGTCCGGAACACCCATCTGACCATACATGACATCAGACATCTGGAGGCTGAACCTGTAAAGGGATAGAGCGAAACCTGTGCGTGCATGCACTGGTGCGGTCACCGTACCACACACTACTCAATCCACGCACCCCGAACGCAAGGAGGGAAGAGACAGCAGGTGTCCAGACCATCCTCAGGAAAGGAGAGAGACACTTCAGACAAGCATACATAACAACAGCTCTGAGTGGGATTGACACAGAGTAAAACAGTAAAATGAGTAAAATGACCAGCATCTGTTACCAAAAGATTCTCGTATTCAAGTGCAGCAGACCAGAGGGGATTGGCTGGAGAATACCACACCCAGCCAGCTCAATTAACCCTCACCTGTGAAGCTGTGCTCATGGAAAACTGTAAACCACAGGTCCCAGATGCACAACAGGAACAAAAGCATTGCTTAAGACCTGAGTGCACATCAATTTTATCTCTGGTTTGATTTTATTAGGTTTGGGCCTCTTTTATAGTGTGTCTATGGTTACTCACGATTAGAGATGAGCGAGCACCAAAATGCTCGGGTGCTCGTTACTCGGGACGAAATTATCGCAATGCTCGAGGGTTCATTTCGAGTAACGAACCCCATTGAAATCAATGGGCGACCCGAGCATTTTTGTATATCGCCGATGCTCGCTAAGGTTTTCATTTGTGAAAATCTGGGCAATTCAAGAAAGTGATGGGAACGACACAGCAACGGATAGGGCAGGCGAGGGGCTACATGTTGGGCTGCATCTCAAGTTCCCAGGTCCCACTATTAAGCCACAATAGCGGCAAGAGTGGCCCCCCCTCCCAACAATTTTTACTTCTGAAAAGCCCTCATTAGCAATGCATACCTTAGCTAAGCACCACACTACCTCCAACAAAGCACAATCACTGCCTGCATGACACTCCGCTGCCACTTCTCCTGGGTTACATGCTTATAGCCGGTTCCACTGAAAGCAATGGGCTTCCGGCGTGCGCGGGATGAATTGCCGGGAAGGGCTTAAATATAGAAGCCCTTCCCTGCAATTCATCCAGAAATGTGTAAAAATAAAAAATATATATATATACTTACCTTGTCCCGGCAGACGGAGTTCAGCGCGGCCTACAGTGGTGGGTGTGAAGGGGGTGTGAGTCAGACCTGCCCCCTGATTGGCTCAGCCTGATAATCCTGGAACTATCTTTCCTCCTCTCTCCTACCCTCCAGCTGTTTGCAATGGGAGGGGGTGGGGCGAAGCTTCATCCAATCGCTGGCTGCGGATAAGGGGCGGCTGCTTAGCTCTGCCCCCGTCCCGCTCCCTCCGATTGCAAACAGCTGGAGGGACGGAGAGAGGAGGTGAGTCGGCAAGGGGGAGGGAAGGGAAGGCAATGGCATTGCAGCCTCAGCACATATGCACCGAGCCCGTGCCATCTCAATGTGCACACAATCATGGAACCTTTGTGTACCACAATAATACCATAGTAGCACATTTCCATACACTGTGTAGTGACACAGGATGTTACTACAAGCTCTGTTCTATTCAAGTACATGGGACAGAGCTTGCAGTACTACTCCAACCTGCTACACAGTGTACAGAGCTGTACAAGCCCCAGTAGACAATAGTTCCAGGGGTTAAACAATGGCTCTGGCAAACAGGTGATTGAGTGTTGTCCCTCCACCAATTTGGTACTGATGAATGTTCTATCTCGGTAATAGGTCATCAATATTATTTTCTCAGAAAAGCCCTTTAAGGCTTCTTTCCCATGAGTGTATATCAACCCGTCGTTTTCACGGTCGGCCAATATACGCTGTAATCGGATGCATTGGATTCCAATGCATCAGATCACATGGCCGTATTTCTGCGACGTAAAAGCTCCCGGCCTGGCCAATATAGCGCCGGGCATTTTTCATCAGGCCCAAAAGATATTCCCCGAACTATCTTTTTGGCCAGAATACATCGGCCGCTGCAGGGGCTCCTATGGGAGCCAATGACAGCAGCCGGAGAAGGGAGGTGGGAGGAGTTTAGCAGGATAGGGCACAGCTAAGCACCAACCCATCCCACCTCCTCCCATTGCTGGCTGCGGACAAGGGGCAGGGAGGGCGGAGTCTAGCTCAGACCCCGTCCCACCGGCTCCCGTTGCAAAGAGCGAGCGGGGGGAGAGCAGAGGTGTGCTTGCGAGGGAAAGGGAGGGGGAAGGGGCAATAGCATGGCAGCCTCAGTGTATATGCGCTGGGGCCCATGCCGTGTGAACAGGCGCACTAACGTTAGATTTGTGCACCCATTCACGAGCTTTAACGCCACAGATGGTAACGTATATCGGCCGACCGTAAAAACGACGACCGATATACACTCGTGGGAAAGAAGTCTAAAAGTGTTGTCAAAATAACACCTTTATATTAAAACAGCTACCCCATGGAAGAAACATAACCGCTGATACTCACCTCTTCCAGCTCCCCACTTGTCCTGCCGGCTGTGCTGTCCTGTAAACCCCCTGATGTAGCCAATGACCAATGACCGCTGCGATCTGGCATTAGCTGCAGCAGCCTGTTTACGGGATGGCATAGACTGGCTGCAGTCTCTAGGCATTACAGCAGGGGGTCCTACAGCCGCTCTCGGGGGATAACAGGGAGACGTGAGTATTAGCTCTTATGTTTCTGCCATGAAAAGCTGTTTTAACATACAACTGTTAACTTGGACAACCCCTTTAAGGCTATGCACAAAAATATAATGTAACACTCTCCCACTTTTCCACCGCCTCTGCTCTCAAAGCATGCAGATTCTCAGAAGCTCAGAGAAAATGAAAAACTGCAGTTGCAACCTCCTCCTTGTCTCCTGCTTGTATGATACAGTATATACCATGTTTCCCTGAAAATAAGACAGTGTCTTATATTAATTTTTGTTCAAAAAGGTTTAACGTTTTTACATGTATAGCTGCCTGGACACTATTTAAATTGACTTTTTTAATTAACTGTTAGCAGGGCTTAATTTTGGAGTAGGGCTTATATTTCAAGCATCCTCAAAAAGCCTGAAAAATCATTTTGCATCCTCAAAAATCATGCTATGTCTTATTTTCAGGGTATGTCTTATTTTCAGGAAAACAGGGTACTACAGTACCTATGGTATATGCTATTTACAACACACATTAGCCTTGTTGTTAGCAATACCTAAGAGTTCTTTCAATAACTTTTTTTTTATTCTGATAAACTTTTTTCAATTTGTTTCTAAAGTTTTGTAAAGTGACTGCAGTACCTTCTAAGCAGAACCACAACTTTTTAATCATACTCGCACAATTACATTGATATTAAAAACAATGATAAAAAAGCAAAGATTTGGCATTTATACGACCCTAGAGATTTCCATGCTGAAAGTAAAGAGCAAAAATGATTTAAGAGCTTGCACCTGCACTCTTCCGTGTACAGTAATATACACCTAACGTGTCTCTTTACTCGGGGAGAAGCGCTTTAATTAACCACTCTTAGGAAGAATGAGGCATTTGCCCAGGAAGGGGAAATTAGATTTGCAAATTAGCTCATTAAATGAGTCAATAAGTGCTCTTTTGTAACACCTGGCACCTTTCACTACTGATGTAATCATAACATATAGAAAATGCAAATGTCAGCTCTCTGGGCGTATTAATAGAACTGGCTTAATGATTAAGAGCACTGAGTATAAAATGATGACACTGAGTTATGAGTTTAAAGACATGGCTCTAAATTCCATTGTCCAATTCTGTTGATATGGAGTATATTGTTCCTGGGAATTAGAGATGAGTGAACTTTTGAAAAGTTCAGTTTCACCGGTTTGCCGAATTTTGGGGGAAAAAATTGGTTTGGTCCAAATTAGTTTGAACTGAACCAGAACTTCACCAATACTCTTAAAATTGATGTGTGGGGTTTCTGTGTGAGTAGTAAGCACTGTTGCCTTGCAGCACTGGGGTCCTAAGTTCGAGTCTGGCAACATCTTGTTACCATGCGGCGGTTGCAGCTCCTCCCGGGACGGCGGGGTGCTGGGTCCCGCGGTCGGGGTACGTCCTCTCGGCTTGTGGTCTGGCTGCCGGGGGCACGGGTGCCTGGCCAGCGGTGTGCTGGTGGCTCGCGGTGCCGTTTGTGCACCGGTGAGTGCAGCTGCAGTGCACTTGCTTCCTTTTTATATTGTCTGTTGGGAGTTGGCTTCTCCCTCTCTCCGCTCCTGGGCGGAGGCTTTTGTTTATAAGTCTGGCAGTGACTTGCAATCACTATTGGTTTCCCTCAGTGAGCTAGCTAGCCTGCCTCTGTCGGTCTCCTGCTCTCGTCAGCTTGTTTGCTATTTCTGCCAGGTTATTCCATCTGCCTCAGGTATTTTCGTTTTGGTTTATTACATCTGCCTTTTCTGTCATTATTCTGCCCTTTCCATCAGAAACGCCAGCGTCCCTTCTCGGTCCCTAACTAGAGTAGGGACCGCCGCCCAGTTGCCCGCCTGGGGTTAGCCAGGAGTGGAGGCAAGTAGGCAGGGACAGGGGTTGCGGGTGAGATCAGGGCAACCCAGGCTGGCGTATCAAGGGCAGTATACCGTAACATAATAACTGGCCCTTAAAATTGCCCAGCGTTTTTGTTTTTTTTTTGCTTTTCAATGGAGGCCATGAGTGCCCTCGCAAGCCGGTTGCAGGGTTTAGTGGGCGTGATCCAGGACCTGTCTGGACGTATGGTGGCCCAGGAGCTGCGGGAGTTTGTGCATGTATCTCCTGACCCTTCTATTTCTGATCCCAAGTGTCCGCATCCTGAGGTGTTTTCAGGGGAGAGGAGAAAGTTTTTTGTTTTCCAGCATGCATGTAGATTGTACTTTCGGATGCGGCCTCGCTCATCCGGCTCAGAGTCCCAGAAAGTGGGATTGATTATGTCCTTACTTTGGGGTCCCCCCACAGACATGGGCCTACTCCTTACCCGAGAGTTTGGTTTGCCTGCAGTCAGTTGATTTATTTTTTCGGGAACTTGGAGGTATTTTTGATGAGCCGTACCATGTGGAGTTGGCGGTCTCTCATCTCATGTCTTTACGTCAGGGGCAGCAGTGGGTAGAGGACTATTGCTCTAAATTTAGACAGTATGCAGGTTAACCATCTTGGAACGATGGCGCCCTTAGAGACATGTTTTTGTTGGGGCTGTCTGACACTGTCAAGGATCTGCTCATTTCCCATCCCACACTCGTAACACTCAATGATGCAATGGAATTGGCAGTCAAAGCTGACAGGAGGCTGAGATTTAGAAAAGTGGAACGTCAGGCCCGCAAAGCTAGGGAATCCAGCAGACCTGCTCCCGGTTCTCCCATGCCACCTTCTGTTGCCGAGCCTATGGAAGTGGACCAGCTAAGTCCCGAGGAAGGGCGATGGTTCCGGATTGCTCAGCATCTCTGTCTCTATTGTGGGAAAGCAACCTGTCCTCCGGTCCTCAGAAGCGGATGCAACATCAGCCTGAACTGACGGAAGAACTTCAGATCCTAGGCGACTGTCGGGAGGGTCGCTTAGGATCACAGGTACTACCTAAGTTGTTGGTGCCTTGTCAGATTGGCTTCCGGAATTTACCTCGGTCTGGTCAGGCTTTTATTGATTCAGGTGCTGCCGCCAATTTGATTAATTTAAATTTTGTCAGACCTCTGATAACTGAATTCTCAGCGTTAAAGATCCCCATACGCTTCACTAGTATTGATTCTAACCCTCTGTCTGCAGGTGTTGTACAATGGAGGACTCCCATTTTACAGTTCACTGTGGGTGTTCTCCATTCAGAGAATCTGTCGTTCCTCGTAATGGAAAAGATGTCTGTTGATGTAGTGCTTGGTATGCCCTGGTTGGCACTGCACAATCCCCGATTTGATTGGTCCACTCGTGAATTTACACATTGGGGGTTGTCCTGTCATAGTCACTTAGCTACTATATCCATGTGCTCAGCAGATGCCATACTTGTTCTGGAGTATTTGTCTGATTTTCATGACGTATTTTCCAAGAACCTGCCTGAGACTTTGCCTCCTCATAGGGAATGGGACTGTGACATTGATTTGATCCCCGACAGCCCCATCCCTAAGGGAACCATTTTCAATTTTTCAGGGCGTGAGCATGAAGCCCTTAAGTCCTATATTTCAGAGTCCCTGGCCAAACAACATATCAGGCCGTCCAGGTTCCCTGCCGGGGCCGGTCTCTTTTTTGTAGAGAAGAAGGATGGGACTTTGAGGCCTTGTGTAGATTATCAGGATTTGAATAAAA
This sequence comes from Eleutherodactylus coqui, assembly GCF_035609145.1. NCBI lineage: Eukaryota > Metazoa > Chordata > Amphibia > Anura > Eleutherodactylidae > Eleutherodactylus > Eleutherodactylus coqui. The sequence continues at coordinate 62,035,229 of NC_089837.1, forward strand.
TTACAGTGAAGAACCAGTGCTCTTTGCCCCTGATTCCTGACTTATTGAATCAGGTGGTAGGGGCCCACTGGTTTTCCAAATTGGACTTAAGGGGGGCTTACAATTTAATTCACATCCGGGAGGGAGATGAGTGGAAGACCACATTCAACACCCCATTATGACATGTCTGGTCATGCCCTTCGGACTTTGTAATGCCCCCGCTGTGTTTCAGGGATTTATGAATGCGGTCTTCCACGACTTCCTGGGGGTATTCTTGGTCATATATTTCAATGACATCTTGGTGTACTCCCCAGACTGGGATTCACATGTGCGGCACCTGAGGCTGGTTCTGACCTATTTGCGTGAGTACCAACTTTTTGTCAAGTTGGAGAAATGCAATTTTGGCACTAAACAAGTGTCTTTCCTGGGTTATGTGATTTCACCCACGGAGGTTCAGATGGAGTCTGATAAAGAGGCAGCAATCTCCCAATGGGTCAGACCAGATAACCTGAAAGCTCTCCAGCGGTTTTTAGGTTTCACAAATTTTTACAGTAAATTCTTTAAGAATTATTCCATTTTTACGCAGCCCATGACTAATCTGACCAAGAAAGGGGCCGACTTGGTAAGATGGTCGCCAGAGACCCTAGAGGCTTTTAGGCATCTCAAGAGGGTGTTTACTGCTGCCCCAGTACTAGTACAGCCTGACGCATGGCGACCGTTCTTTATTGAAGTTGATGCGTCTGAGGTAGGGGCGGGGGCTGTACTGTCTCAGGAAATTAGCGTGAGATCCGGGTATAGCCCATGTGCGTTCTTCTCGCGGAAGTTCAGTCCGGCAGGACATAACTACGATGTGGGTAATCGTGAGTTATTGGCGATTAAGTGGGCTTTAGAAGAGTGGCGTCACCATCTTGAGGGGGCTAGGCATCCCATTACAGTATACACTGATCATAAAAACTTGGTATATCTCGCCAATGCTAAGAGACTCACAGCTCATCAAGCCAGGTGGGGGTTATTTTTCGCCAGGCTTCACTTCATCGTTACATATATCCCAGGGGAGAAGAACGTGAAGGTGGACGCCCTCTCACAGAGTTCCGGTTCGCCGGAAAGTGAGACAGTGGCTCCCGAGAATATCTTGGCACCTAGGGTGGTGGTGGCAGCTGTAGAATCTGATCTCGTTCCTCGTTTATGGAGTTGTCAGCAGGACGCTCCCTCGGGGTGCCAGAGGCCAGATGGTTTGTGCCGGAGACATTGCGTCACATGGTCTTTGAAGAGTCTCACTCATCTGTTCTTGCAGGTCATCCAGGGGTTCAGGGGACTCTGGATCTTTGTTCTAGAGACTACTGGTGGCCAGGCATGTCTCGGGAGATCCGCAAGTTTGTTAAGGGATGCTCTGTCTGTGCACGCAGTAAAAGTCGTTGGCGTCGTCCGGAGGGTCCCCTGAGACCGTTACTGGTGCCGTCTCATCCGTGGTCACATTTATCGGTAGATTTTATCACCGATCTACCTGAGAAATTCACCACGATCCTGGTTGTTGTGGACCGCTTCTCAAAAATGGAACATTTCGTGGCACTAAAGAAGCTACCTTCTGCTATAATGTTTACCAAGATTATTGTAAAAGAAATCATTTGTCTACATGGGGTTCCCGAGAACATTGTATCTGATTGCGGGGTTCAGTTTGTTGCGCAATTCTGGCGAGCCTTCTGTAGGAACCTGGGAACGTCGCTTTCCTTCTCGTCAGCATTCACCTGCAAACTAATGGTCAGACTGAGCAGAAGAACCAGGATTTAGTGCAATATTTACAGTTGATTGCTAGCGAAAAGGCTCATCAGTGGGCAGAAGTCCTGCCGTTGGCAGAGTTTGCGCTAAACAACCGTACTTGTTCTTCCATTGTGGTATCTCCATTCCTTTGCATATATGCTCAGCATCCTCGCTTCCTTACAGCTTTTTCTACTCCGTCAGCCTGTCATGCAGCTGATGACGCTACAGATGCGCTGCAGAGAGTATGGAAAGAAGTACAGAAGAACCTGGAAGCAACGGGGGCTCGTATGCAGTTGCATAGTGGGAGGAGTCTGTCAGTATCTGAACTGTACAGGATGGGGCAGAAGGTATATTTGTCTTCTAGAAATCTCAAATTGAAGGTCCCATTGTTAAAACTGGCGCCGCGTTATGTGGGTCCCTTTGTCATCAAGCGGGTAGTAAATCCACTCGCTTATGAACTTGATTTGCCAGCTACATGGAGGGTTCATAGGGTCTTTCACAAGTCATTATTGAAACCTTTTGTCCTTTCGGTTTGCTCAACATCACTAGGAAGTCTTGAATTTATTTTAATTGTTTGTGGTCCCCCATTCTCCCAGAACAACTGTAATAAAATGTGATCAAAAATGGTACCAATAGAAACTACAGAACGCCCTGCAAAATCATTTTATTTTGTTCCAAAGGTATTCAATTTTTAAAAGTAGTACAGCAAAAAAAAACTATATAAATTTGGCATCATAGTAATCACACTGACCCATAGAATAAAGTTATCATGCCATTTTTACTGCAGCGTGTACACTGTCGAAACAATCCCCCCCCCCCCCAAAGATGGCAGAATTGCATTTTTTTAGAGATGAGCGAACGTACTCGTTTCGAGTAATTACTCAATCGAGCAGCGTGATTTTCGAGTACTTTAGTACTCGGGTGAAAAGATTCGGGGGGCGCCAGGAGGCGGGGGGAGGCGTGGAGGCGTGGGGGGTAGCAGCGGGGAACAGGGGGGAGCCCTCTCTCTCTCCCTCCCCCCACTCCCCGCTGCAACCCCCCACTCACCCACGGCACCCCCCGAATTTTTTCGCCCGAGTACGGAAGTACTCGAAAATCGCAGTATTCGGGCGAAAAAGGGGCGTGGCCGAGTACGTTCGCTCATCTCTACATTTTTTCCATTTCACTTCATTTAGAATTTTGTAAAAGTTTTTCAGTACATTATATGATACATTAAATAGTACCATTGAAAAATACAACTCGTCCCGCAAAAAACAAGCGCGCAGATAGTTATTTTGATGGAAAAATGAGAGTTATGTTTTTTAAAAGTGGGGAGGAATAGCCTAGAATGAAAAAATAGGACCGCATCCTTGAGGGGTTAATCTAATTCTCCTTCCCGCATTGAATGGCATTTTTCTATGAAACCCTACAGTATATCACGCTAGGAAAACGGTAACTAAATATTGGTGCCTTCCTTCTCTGATATACAGTACTGGATAATATCAATTCATCTTGTTACCCCCCTAAAGAATGGCTATATGGATACAAGAAGAAAAGAAGAGAAGTGAAATTCCACCAAATCTGGTACAGATGGAAAAAATCCCCATCGCAATGTCCTCTCAATACGCCACGTATGAAACTCAGTAGGTAGACTCCCATTTCTCTTCGTTATGTACATAATCTCCTGGTAGAAACCCGTTATTATTAGAACATTAGGTCTTCATACAGTGCTCACCCATAATATATCCATTTACTAACAAATTGCATATAACTTTGCTTCCTACATGGAGATTTTATTTCATTCTGTTAGACTCTCCTTGCCTTTGCGCTCTCCTTCTATTCACCTCGGGAGATATTGTACCCAACAACCTACGTATAGGCTATCTAGAGATGAGCGAGCATACTCGGATAAGCACTACTCGCTCGAGTAATTTGCTTTATCCGAGTATTGCTGTGCTCGGGGCTAAAGATTCGGGTGCCGCTGCGGTTGACAGGTGAGTCACAGCGGGGAGCAGGGGAGAGCGGGCGGGAGAGAAGGAGAGAAAGATCTTACCTCCGTTCCTCCCCGCTCTCCCCTGCAGCTCCCCGCTCCGTGCCGGCACCCGAATCTTTAGCCCCGAGCACAGCGATACTCGGATAAAGCCAATTACTCGAGCGAGTAGTGCTTATCCGAGTACGCTCGCTCATCTCTAAGGCTATCCTTTTCTCTGCACTACTTTTCCTTTTCTTCTCCTCTCTCTCTTTTTTTCTTCATCTCCCATGGGTTCTCATTACCTAAGGCCACAATTTTTTGTGTGTGTCTCATCTATGTGTATTATTTAATACTTTGTATAATTACCTTGTATCACCTGTTTTTTCTTCCTATATGGCAAATAACCAAACACGAAGTTGCTTAGTTCTTCATGTATAGTTTTGATAAAGTTGATTTTCAAAAAAGGGAAATAAATGAATTAATTGCTTCGCACCTTGAGAATATATTATTAGATGATCTTGGCATTAAAAATTGGTGAAATATGTTTAGCAAAGTTTTGCATTGGCTCAGCCAAAGTATTGACTTTATATTTCCCTTATTTGTAAAGGGAACTCGTCAAATAAAACACCCTAAACCTAAGTTATGGTGCTTACAGTTTTGGGGATGTGAAGCCAGAGCAGCCTCTGTCATACTCACCCAGGTCCCTCATTCCTGCAATGTCCCTCGGCAAAGTCAATGCATGCACACCAGCTCGACTTTTCCCAGATGGCTGTACCCATGCGCTTCCATAGAGACGAATGAGAGTGCACACTCATTCTCTTCTGGAAAAAGTCATGCTTGCTGTACGCGATGTCTTTGCCAGAGGACACTGCAGGAATGGGAGACCAGGTCAGTATGAAGAGATGCTCCACGGACTCCATGGTACATAACTATAAGTAACATAGCTTAATTTTTGGTGCTTATAGTTGATGAGAGGTTCACATTAAAAAGTTGAAACAGTAAAACATGGATGTGTTGAGGCTATAATATGGATGGTAAAATGCATTTGGTTTCAGTAGGACTTTGGGGGTCTTAGAGCTGCACTCATTATATATTTATATTTAAATGGGGTCTTTTTGTCCTGTAGTATGTTTTTGTTTTAATCCACTAATTGATATTGATTGAACATGTAAAACTAACAAAGGATCACAGTTTTACAAATATGTCCTCTCTTAACTTTTTCTCGACATATCCGTAAATGAGTGACATTAGATGATATACAGTAGCCCATCCACTGCCCATAGGCCCATGTGTTAAAAAAACATAAGTTTACCATATGTGTTTTTTACTGGATGGCAGGGGTTATACAGTATCAATTTTGCACCTAGAGAAACTGAAGTCTCTAACAAAATTCAAGCAAAGTTCAATGGGATATTCTGTTACCAGACCACATACCCTGTACAGGTCCAACAGTGCTAAAATAACAAAAGGAGCTTACCTGTCCTCAGCCCTTTGGGTCCAGCACTGCAGCCTTGCCGATCTCTTGGCATTTGTTGTGGAGGATGATGTCACCAGATGTCATCTGACTGCTGCAGCCACTCAGAAGCTACAGCGTTATCATTCTGAACTCCTGGCATCATGGCGCCCAGGATGAGACTGTTGATGCCAGGAGTTCAGAATAAGTACAATGGCAAAGGCTGCAGTAGTCAGGTGATGGCAGGTGGCTTCATCCTCCACAACAAATGCAGGGAGATCTGCGGGGCCACAGCCAGTGGTGTAACTTGAAGCTCATGGACCCCAGTGCAAAACCTGTAACAGGGCCCCCAACTATAATGTTTTATTCATAGTACTGGGCTCCCTATATGGAGCAGAGAGGCCTTATGGGCCCCCTAAGGCTCCTTGGCCCGGGTGCAACCGCATCCCCTGCATCCTCTATAGTTACGCCTCTGGCCACAGCCCTATATCACGATGGCTGAGAATGGCTAAGTACAGCTCCTTTTGTTATTTTAGCACTGTGGCACCTATACATGGAATGTTGTCCAGTAACCAGACAACCCCTTTCAAGGTGGACACAGCTGTACTTCCAGTCACCTTATCTGTCAATTTCAAAGAAAGTGAAAATGTCCTTAACATTTTGTACTCCTAAAGTTTAATTAGAAAATAATACAAAGCCAATTTACCGTATTTAAAGAATAGTGATACCTTGAAATGATCGCTGAACTTTAGAAAGCTCACGTTTCCTTTAGCTCCAAAACTTAATGTTCATTGAAGGTTAAATGAACATCAAACCATGAAAAACAATGAAAATTAAAATGACATAGATATAAAGCAGAGAACCTTTTCATGATTCTATTTCAGTACTTATGAGTAATACTGAGTGCTTTGTCCTGTATGGCGTACTGTATGTACAACGTCTACACCACAAATGCTAAGCTTTAATTGATCCACGGTATCTATTAATCTTCAAGTGCCTAATTATGCCATATTCTAGTGGTACTCAACCATATGATAATTGTTGATTCAAGTCAAGTACTTTGCATAATAGTTTTATGTTCCAAAGAACATTATTTTCAGGTCAACAAAACAAGAAAGTTCAGAATTTAAAATGTTTTTATACTTTTATTCATTTTTTTAGCGAGGGGAGGGGGTGGAAGAAAAATAGAATTTCTGCCACCGCTTTTGGGGTTTTGTCTTTACGGTGCTCAAGATGCAGTAGAAATGACATGATATATTTATTTAGCGAGTCAGTACGATTCTGACAATACCAAATTTGTATAGTTTTGTCTGTTTAAAGACAGTTTTTTTCTTGTAATGTTACCGTAGTCCAAGACCCATATCATTACATACAGACAGTATCCATCAACCTTGGTCCATCCATGCAAACAGTCATATTTCCTATTCTATTGCAAAGGGATTATACCATCTAAAAGACCCCTTTACAAAATAAGGTACCATAGTGAATATGCTGATTGCTACCTGCCTAGCAGTTAGATGCCTGATGATATCAGTTGATGCTAGTGAAGAAAGTAGTGGGCATCTAAAGATATCTCTCACAGTGGACACTGCAAGAGAAATGTGGTATTACATGGCCCCCATTCAGATGAATGGCTTACCATATCATACATGTATAAGAAGAGTATGGGGCAGACAGATAGCAACAACCCGAGGACTAAAGGTAACTTTCAATTTGTTCTTGCTGAAAGTTGGTCCCCTGTTCCATTGTGTAACCACCATCATCGGGCCTCAAGAAGGCCGAATGCAAATGGCCGGGTCGGATTCTGCATGCGGGATCCCACAGCAAATCCAACCCTGTGCCCTTCTGGTGACCACTGCGTACCTGACCGCAGGCGTCTCTTCTGTATTTCGGATGTGCCGGCCAGCGTGCTGGGGCTCATGCACAGTACAGAAAATGGAAGCCACCTGTGCAGAATCAGCGCTGGAATAGGACATGCTTTGATTTTCCCTCCGCGAGCGGAAAATCACAATTGATTTCCGCTCGTGGATATGGAAAAGCAGTTTTCCATAGCATGTCTATGGATGGTATCTGCTGCGGAATCTGGAGGCGGAGTCTCGCACTGGATTTTGCAATGCAAATACGCCCGTGTGCATACTAGATAACCTGGCATCACTTCTCGTAATAACTGAGTGGTCACTGGACATCACATCTCCACACTCTTAAAGGAGCCATAGCCTCATAATACAGTATAACACAATATAAAGTAATTAACAGCACACAAAGGTGTTATATGGTGTCCTGCAGCCCCGCTTACACATGGTCACTCTGATTCCTCCAGAGCTGGAGCTTTGCGGCTGTTTTGCTTTTACTAGTCACCCTATAGAAGTCCATATCTAATCTAATCCATCTTTTCCATCAATGCAAGGCATACAGATATGTCAGGATTCTGTTGGGTTTTTCCCAGGAATTGACTACCAGTGGCTCCTATTTTCCACCTTGAAGTATTGTGCTGCACTCCTACCCCATATCATTGGAGATGGCTAGTTTTTCCTTAAACTTGTCCTCATCACATTGTTTCCTACTTGGGTCTACTTCAGATCAGATGAAAAGCTTAGAGGGAACCTGTCAACAGGTTGATGCTGAACCCTGGACAAGTATGCATATAATGACCATGTGTGTTTCATTCTGAAATGCTGCAGCATTTCAGAATAAACATACTTTGAAGATGCAGTCAGAATGTGGATCTGAGCCACTGGGTGGCGCTCCACCAGCCTCTTTTCGCTTACATCATGTAGATTGACAGCTCTCTCCCTTTTCATACATGAAGGTATAGCTGTCATTAAAAGGGGTTGGCAGGGAGAGGCCGGCGCGGCGCCGACCCGATGCATCAGATCTCCGTTCCGACTGCATCTTCAAAGTATATTTATTCTTAAACGCCACAGTATTTCAGAATCTGCCACAGGTTCATACTGCCCATGGTTTGGGCAGCATAAACTTGGTGACATGTTCCCTTTAAACTTTGCTTCAGTATTTTAGCTAAACTACTTCACCTAGCTCTAGTCTCATGCCATACGGGGCTCTCTTTCCCAGACTATTCCCATACTACTGCTGATCACCTACAACATTATGATCGCCTCGCTATCCATTTATCTGAAGACCCTTACTTACAACTTTACTAATGCTCACCTCTTTCCTCTCCCAGACAATTGGCCCACGGAAATGAGATCTGTGAGTTGACCTAGATTGTAAAAAACAAAAATCACAATTTTGATCTACTCTGTTGGGAGATGTTTATGTTATATGCTTATATATGTAACCCCCAGTGGTAGTAATTGGAATTGCACTCAGATTATTGCTAGCATGTCATGATAATGTATGGAATTTGTGAAAAAATTGCAGTCCTTTAGAAAACTTGCAGAAAGGTAAAAATAGATACATTTATATCTGTCTTTCACTTACATAACTCTGATTACATCATCTCTTTAACTACCTTTTTTATTTATTGCAACATTTTCTTAGTCATTTTCTGTTATGCTGCTTGTAAGAAAAATAAGACTTTAAGAGCTTGTTTAGTAAAGTGTTCATTACCACTCATGGGAGTTCTTCAGTTAAAAAAAGTGAAGAATGAATAGATTACAAATAAATTACATGCTCTTAATATTCATTAAACCTCTTATCCTGCTACAGCAAGTGGCAGTCTTTCTATTACACACAATACCAAGGGATGAAATGTGCGTGCCATAAAGGTTGCCAAGTCAGTAGAGACAAATTTTAACATTGGTTAATTGTATGCTTTCCAACAGAAAAATGGCATATTTTCTCATTCTGCATTTTATGTTGCTTAAGTAGCCAAGAGTCTGGCAATCAATGAGATAATGGCATGAAAAAAAGTCATAAAGGAGCATTTAAGTTTAAAAATAATAATAGTTCGGTTTGCGCTGTCAAAGTTAATATTCAATATTCTATAACTGCTTTGTAAAAGCAGAAGAAGAATTCTCAGTTTAATGAGATATTTATATGATGCTGAGAGACATACAACATAACGAAAACCTTCTGCAGAAAGCCTCAATTTTTCAGACTTGGCAAAGTAGGCAATTAAGTTAAATTTATGCAAAATAGGCAATAATATGAGACTAAAAAAATGGAGTCTCTATTTTAGAAAACATGTACTTTGTGTAAGTGGTTTGTATGAAAGAAAGAATACAGAGAATATAATGTTCCGTTTGCAATTTTAGAAATGAAATCTAGATATTTCTCTACAAGGTTTATATTTCCAGGTGTAGAAGCGGAAAACGGGTTTTCCAAAATAGAACTATGCAAAAAAAAATTTTTGGCGTCGTAAGCTAAAACTTCCGGGCCCCATTGTATCCATACTAATATTATAAATGCGCAAGTAACTCCGTCTGTCTGTCTGTTTGTTACCTTGATGAGATTTGGGAAGGAGATAGTGGGCATCTTGAGGAAGGACATAGGCTATGTTTTATCCCAAAAATGTATAGAGTTCTCTAGGGAGCGCGGCAAGACAGATTTATGTGCAGTATGGAAAAAGGAGGCTCACCAACATGTTTTGTTCCCAGCACGGCTGGTTCTTGATAAAATGCAACAGCCACTGTGGGACTTTAACCATCACCCCTGATTGGATCCAAAATACATAATTATTTGGTGATGCGCCAGTGCACATCTGCTCCAACACTGGCGCCGCACCATGCAGCGAGGTGGAGGGTAAGGGGGTATTCATCATCAGCTATGCCTACACAAGTAGGCAGACATGTGAGGGCAAATGTCGTTGGCTCGCGTATGCGATTATTAAGTGAAGCTAAGCGGAGGGGAATGGGGTGCACATTATAAGCTAAGCCTCCTCAAACGGGCAGACACGTGAGGGCAGACATTGTTGCTGCATATATACGATTATTAAGCTAGTAGGGACAACCGGCATTGCCCAGGATTAAAACTTGAACGAAAGACACATTAACATGGATTGGGAATTTAAAGAAAATCCATGTTCCCATAGCAACCAATCACAGCGCAGCTTTACTTTTACCTCAGCAGTATAACAAATAGCAACCATAGAATCATAGAATGGTAGAGTTGGAAGGGATCTCCAGGGTCATCGGGTCCAACCCCCTGTTCAATGCAGGATCACTAAATCATCCCAAACAGATGTCTGCCCAGCCTTTGTTTGAAGACTTCCGTGGAAGGAGAACTCATCACCACCCGTGGTAACCTGTTCCACTCATTGATCACCCTCACTGTCAGAAAGTTTTTTCTAATATTTAATTTGTGTCTCCTCCCTTTCAATTTCATCCCATTGCTTCTAGTCTTTCCTTGTCCAATCACAGCACATCTTTTTTTTTTTAACTCAGCTGTATAAGAAATGGTTTCCTGTTGATAATCGTATTTCCTATTTTGTCTTCTTTTAATATGCAGTGCAAGTCAGATCTAGTGTGTAGCTCTAGCCGAAGCGAAAATCTGATGACCACGCTGAGGCAAGAAGGCATCAACAAGCTGAGAGACAAGCTGCTCTTACAGCAGTAGAGACCCCAGAGGAGTTTCAGGCTCGTCGGACTTTCAGATCGTGAGCGTCACACGTCTCTTAGAGCTACAGAGACGTTGGAGTATTAATGCATAATCTTGATGCGCCCAAACTGTGCAACGACACACGATTACAGATTACACACCTGGGCCGAAATATTGTAAGAGCCATTATTATGACTGGAATAGCAAAAGGAGAAAGTGTTTTAATTCCACTCATTCTGATAATACCAATGGATTTGCCTTTTCAATTCAGAAGGCTGCAATTCCCTCTAACAATAGCATTTGTAATGACAATCAATAAAGCTCAAGGGCAAACACTTAAGGTAGCAGGTGTACATTAAAGGGGTTGTCCCGCGGCAGCAAGTGGGGTTATACACTTCTGTATGGCCATATTAATGCACTTTGTAATATACATCGTGCATTAAATATGAGCCATACAGAAGTTATTCACTTACCTGCTCCGTTGCTGGCGTCCCCGTTGCCATGGCTCCATCTAACTTCGGTGTCTTCTTGCTTTTTTAGACGCGCTTGCGCAGATCTATCTTCTCCATTCGGCTCGGCTCGGCATCACCGGCATTTTGGCTCCGCCCCCTTGTACGCGTCATCGCGAAGCTCCGCCCCCGTCACATGTGCCGATTCCAGCCAATCAGAGGCTGTAATCGGCACATGTGACGGGGGTGGAGCTTCGCGATGACGCGTACAAGGGGGCGGAGCCAAAATGCCGGTGATGCCGAGCCGAGCCGAATGGAGAAGATAGATCTGCGCAAGCGCGTCTAAAAAAGCAAGAAGACACCGAAGTTAGACGGAGCCATGGCAACGGGGACGTCAGCAACGGAGCAGGTAAGTGAATAACTTCTGTATGGCTCATATTTAATGCACGATGTATATTAAAAAGTGCATTAATATGGCCATACAGAAGTGTATACCCCACTTGCTTTCGCGAGACAACCCCTTTAAGGACAAACATGTTTTTCTCATGGACAACTGTATGTGGCGGCTCACGTGTATACAGCCCACAAAACCTTTATATCTTAGCAAAAGATGACAAGACCAAAAACATACAAAACTGTGCTGACAGCAGATCACAGCTACATTCCTTTTACTAGTTCAACTTTTTATGCTTCAATATACAGCAGAAAACAGATTAGATTAAAAAAAATACAAGTTCCACGCAGACAAAGTCGCAAGTAACAAGCTAGTTGTCTATAATAGAACTGGAGCTGAGCAAACAGAACCAGTAGAGCCCTGTTTTGGGTTGAACGTTGCTAAAAGTTAAGGTGAACAGATTTTCCCAGGGTCAAAGCAGGACAAAGGGGTGTGGTCAGCTTGAGGTATGCTGCCATGTGCGGAGTAGAGCAAGTAGTAATAGTGTTTCACACAATGGCATTACTAGTAATAGTGTTCCCTATACCATCCCCAGCAGTAAAAGTGACCTGCCACAGTAGCCCCAGTAGTAATAGTGACCCCCACAGTAGCCCTAGCAATAATATTGACTCCCACAGTCACCCCAGTAGTAATAGTGACTTCCACAGTAACCCAGTAGTGATAGTGACCCCGCACAGTAGCCCCAGAAATAACAGTGAGCACCACAGTAGTCGCAGCAATAATAGTGAACCTCACAGTAGCCCCAATAGTAATAGTACCCTTCACAGTAGCTCCAGCAATTATAGTGACCCCCACAGTAGTCCCAGCAATAATAGTGACCCCCACAGTTGCCCCAGTCATAATAGTGACCTTCACAGTAGCCCCAGTAGTAGAAGTGTCCCCACAGTAGCCCCAGCAATAATAGTGACCCCCACAGTAGCCCCAGTAGCAATAGTGACCCCCACAGTGGCCTCAGTAGTAATAGTGATCTCTGCAGTATTTCCAGTAGTAATAGTGACCCCAACAGTAGCCACAGCAATAATTCTGACCCCCTACAGTAGCCCCAGCAATAATAGTTACCCCCTACAGTAGCCCCAGCAATAATAGTGAGCCCCCACAGAAGCCCCAACAATAGTGATCCCCCCATCGTAGCCCCACTTCAGCGCTGCCAGTGGAAGTATGTGCCCCACAGCAGCGCCTCCTCCCCTCTCTTCTCCTCTCTTGCAGAACCAAAAAAGAGAGGTAAGGGAAGGAGGGAAGAATATCCCAGATGCACAAACTGCCATCAATGTGTGCATCCGGCCGCAGCGCTTCAGAGTGATTACCGGCCAGGGAGCTGTGGCACTCCGGCCAGTAATCATTTTATTGGTAACTCGACATCCCAAAAACACAGGGGCTGCTGCTGCATAACGGCAATAAAATCTGCTGCTGCTTGGAAATCCCTCGATCAGCAAAAATCCTCTGAATAACTACTAATGCTTAAATAAAGCCAGCTGTCTTCTTTTCCCATCATTGGACTCAGGCAAACTATCTCCTCCCCGTTTTTTTTAGCTTCCATAAGAGTCTATGGGAGCTTCCAGCATATCTTGGCAAAAGATAGGGCAAGACCTAACTTTGGACGCCAATGTGCTATTTTTTCCGCCGCAATTTCTTTACACGGCCAAAGATCATTCATCTGAACGAATACATCGGAATCCAATGCTTCAGATGGTCTCGACTTTTGCCCAAATTTTGTACACAGCCAAATAGCTGCATATATATGGTCATGTGAATAAGACTTAAGGGTTATGAATGTCACTGTTAGGAATCTATTTAATGCATCCATCACCTTTAGGCTATCAGGGTGAACAGATTCAGAAGACCACATGATGTATCCGGTAAATGGTTACTTGTGATGGGTGCCACACAGTGGTATTCATCATCACAGACTACTTTGCTATCTGTTTAATGGATGTTTCTTTTACAGAAGGGTCCTCTGTGGAATAGTGCAGTCTTTCACAGTGTAGTATTTCACCTTGAAAAAAATGTTAGCTCCAATGTATACTGGGCGAACACAGGCTAAAAGGGCCTCCATCTATTGAATGCAGGCCTGTGGATCTGTTTAATGTACGGCATGCACCAGGAACCTTTTTTGGGTATACATATATGTCAAGTGGTTCATAAAAATGTAGTGTGAAAATACGATAATGCTGGTGTTTTAGGTAAGAAAAATGGCTTTTGGACCCCCTTCAGCACCAGGGCCCAGACTCAAGTGCTTTCTTTACACCCCTTATAATTATGTCTCTGAGTGTTGTGAATATTTTATTAATTTCATCCAGTTAAGCACAAACATATGTTAATTCAGGTGTATAGGAGCAGTATTTAGCATAACGTGCTTGTATAGTAAAGATTAGTGTGGAGTGAACCAAATCCAGTTTAGGGTTGAACTTTGCTAAAATTTGGGTTTGTAGTGAACTTGAACCTCAGGCAATTCATCCCGGAGAACATAGTAACATAGCATGCAAGGCTGAAAAAAGACAAATGTCCATCCAGTTCAGCCTTTTTCCACCCCCACTTGTTGATCCAGAGGAAGCCAAAAAAAACACAATTGGCAGACGTCAATTTACCCCATTTGGTGGAAACCATTCCTTCCCGACTCCATAATAGCAGTCAGGATAATCCCTGGATCAACATTTGAAAGTTCCTACCTGACTCCAAGACCCGAATCAACAACCAGTTGATTCGGGTCTTGGACCAGGCAGTGAGGTATTACTGGAGAAATAATGAGCAGCAGTACTGCCTCTGAATGAAGTATATACCACTCATCAACCTGCCATTCAGGATCCAGCCACAGCTGAGAACTGAGAACATTTTTACGAAACCAGGTGAACTGAACTTTTCAAAACTTATCTATAGTAAAGATATAGTGACAATATTTAAAGTCCTTGAATGGTGAAATATGTCTAAATAAATCTGTGGTCCATTAGAAGGTATGGTGTAATAAACTTCAGCCAAAGTTGTGTTGCCAATTATTATAAGAACTAGCTGATATACCCGGCTTCGCCCGAGTTAATTTGGTACTGGTGTTTATCTTGTGTTCACATGGAAAATCTTATGATGTCGTGCTTACTTTAGAGATACCGGAAAAACATATGTTCACAATTTTGCATAATTCTCTGCGTTACCCAGGAAACACCACGTGGAGGTAACCATGTGACGTTTACTTTATATAAAATGACATCAGGAAGTGAGAGAATTAGATTACGTAGATAAAATTTGGACACTAATTCTTTTGCGCATAGAATTGAATAATCAAGTTGAGACCCATTAACTTTTCCTATTTATGACATAATCAATGCTCGTGCCAAATTTCCTGTTTCTATGACACCGGAAAGTGAAAAAATTATATTCCGCACGTAAAATTTGGACTCTAATTCTTATGCGCTAGAATTGCATAATCGAGTTGGGACCCATTAGCTTTTCCTACTTATGACATAATCAATGCTCGTGCCAAATTTCACGTTTCTATGACACCGGAAAGTGAGAAAATTAGATTCCGTACATAAAATTTTGGACGCTAATTCTTTTGCGCATGGAATTGAATAATCGAGTTGGGACATATTAACTTTTCCTATTTATGACATAATCAATGCCCGTGCCAAATTTCATGTTTCTATTACATTGGGAAGTGAGAGATTTAGATTATGTACGTAAAAATTGTACACTAATTCTTTTGCGCATAGAATTGAATAATGGAGTTGGGACCCATTAGCGTTTCCTATTTATGACATAATCAATGCTCGTGCCAAATTTCCTGTTTCTATGACATCGGAAAGTGAGAAAATTAGATTCTGTACGTAAAATTTGGACGCTAACTCTTTTGCGCATAGAATTGAATAATGGAGTTGGGACCCATTAGCGTTTCCTATTTATAACATAATCAATGCTCCTGCCAAACTTCCCATTTCTATGACACCGGAAAGTGAAAAAATTACATTCCGCACGTAAAATTTTGACGCCAATTCTTTTGCGCTAGAATTGAATAATCGAGTTGGGACACATTAACTTTTCCTATGTAAGACATAATCAATGCCCGTGCCAAATTTCATGTTTCTATTACATTGAGAAGTGAGAGATTTAGATTATGTACGTAAAATTTGGACGCCAATTCTTTTGCGCTTAGAATTGAATAATCGAGTTGGGACCCATTAGCTTTTCCTATTTATGACATAATCAATGCTCGTGCCAAATTTCCTGTTTCGTTGACACCGGAAAGTGAAGAAATTACATTCCGTACGTAAAATTTGGACGCTAATTCTTTTGCGCATAGAATTGAATAATGGAGTTGGGACCCATTAGCTTTTCCTATTTATGACATAGTCAATGCTCGTGCCAAATCTCCCGTTTCTATGACACCGGAAAGTGAAAAAATTACATTCCGCACGTAAAATTTGGACGCTAGTTCTTTTGCACATAGAATTAAATAATCGAGTTGGGACCCATTAGCTTTTCCTATTTATGACATAATCAATGCTCGTGCCAAATTTCCTGTTTCTATGACATCGGGAAGTGAGAAAATTAGATTCCGTACGTAAAATTTGGATGCTAATTCTTTTGCGCATAGAATTGAATAATGGAGTTGGGACCCATTAGCGTTTCCTATTTATGACATAATCAATGCTCGTGCCAAATTTCCCGTTTCTATGACACCGGAAAGTGAAAAAATTACATTCCGCACGTAAAATTTCTACGCCAATTCTTTTGCGCTAGAATTAAATAATTGAGTTGGGACCCATTAGCTTTTCCTATTTATGACATAATCAATGCTCGTGCCAAATTTCCTGTTTCTATGACATCGGGAAGTGAGAAAATTAGATTCCGCACGTAAAATTTGGACGCTAATTCTTTTGCGCATAGAATTGAATAATGGAGTTGGGACCCATTAGCGTTTCCTATTTATGGCATAATCATTGCTTGTGCCAAATTTCACGTTTCTATGACACTGGAAAGTGAGATAATTAGATTCCGTACGTAAAATTTGGACGCTAATTCTTTTGCGCATAGAATTGAATAATCGTGTTGGGACCCATTAGCTTTTCCCATTTATGACATAATCAATGCTCGGGCCAAATTTTAAGTTTCTATGACATTGGAAAGTGACAGATTTAGATTACGTACGTAAAATTTCAACGCCAATTCTTTTGCGCTAGAATTGAATAATCGAGTTGGGACCCAATTACTTTTCCTATTTTGGAGATAATCTATGCGTGTGCCAAATTTCATGTTTCTACGACATCGGGAAGTTGGAGAACTTTTGGCGAGTCAGTCAGTCACTGAGTGAGTCAGTGAGTCAGTGAGGGCTTTCAGCTTTATATATATAGACTAGCTGATATACCCGGCTTCGCCCGAGTTAATTTGGCACTGGTGTTTATCTGGGGTTCACACGGAAAATCTTATGAAGTCGTGGTTTCTTTAGAGTTAGGCCGCCTGCACACGAGCGTTCCGGATTCCGCTAGCGGATTTTCACGCGCGTATGGTACCTAAATGTGCTTGCGGATAGGTGCGGATGCGTGAAAAATCACGCGCGGATATACGCGGATGTGTTGCGGAAAAAAACGCGCAGAAAAACCAGCAGACACCCCTTATTGTAAACCCAACCCCTAGAGAACTGCCTATTCCTTGGAAAACAGCTTAAAACCAACACCCAGACTCCGTTTTGTCCCTCTTGCTTGTGCGAGCACCGTTAAATTATTCTGGCAACATGCTTTCACCCGGTGAGCAGATGTCTTTGTGGGCATGGTTGATCCATGTAACTTTTTTCAGGCGCTTCTCCAGCGTGACTTTATTTCAGTCACTGCAAAAAAATTCACAAGAGGAATTCATTACTACAGATTTTGCATTCTTGCATCCTGCATTGGCAAGAAATACTACCTATCTCCCTCTACAAATTTGCCTGTGAAGCTCTGCTGTGTGTTGGGATGCCTCCTACCATGCTACTTCCTGTAGTCATAGCAACCAGTGACTCCATCTGCAGCTGCACTCCGGATGTACTGCGTGAAAAAACGCACCCATTCGCTTGTATTGGAGGCTTCACGCGCAGAATCCGACCCAAATTAGAACAGGTCGCAGATTTTTTCACGCGCGTGAAAAAACGTGATACAAATCCGTCCGTCTGGGGACAACTGCGGATCCTCATAGGAGTATATTGGCTGCGGTCTGGGGCAGATAATGTGCCTAAAATAACGCGCTGGAAATTCTGTTCGTGTGCATGCACCCATACTGAGGAAAAACATATGTTCACCATTTTGCATAGTTCTCTGCGTTACCCAGGAAACACCACGTGGAGGTAACCATGCGACGTTTCCTTCATATAAAATGACATCAGGAAGTGAGAGAATTAGATTACGTACATAAAATTTGGACACTAATTCTTTTGCCCTTAGAATTGAATAATCAAGTTGGGACCTATTAACTTTTTATATTTATGACACAATCAATGCTCGTGCCAAATTCCCCGTTTCTATGACACCGGAATGTGAGAGATTTAGATTATGTACACAAAATTTGGACGCTAATTCTTTTGCGCATAGAATTGAATAATTGAGTTGGGACCCATTAGCTTTTACTATTTATGACATAATCAATGCTTGTGCCAAATTTCCTGTTTCTATGACACTGGAAAGTGAAGAAATTACATTCCGCACGTAAAATTTTGACGCCAGTTCTTTTGCGCTAGAATTGAATAATCGAGTTGGGACCCATTAGCTTTTCCTATTTATGACAATCAATGCTCGTGCCAAATTTCATGTTTCTATGACACCAGAAAGTGAGAAAATTACATTCCGCACGTAAAATTTCGACGCCAATTCTTTAGCGCTAGAATTGAATAATCGAGTTGGGACCCATTCGCTTTTCCTATTTATGACATAATCAATGCTCGTGCCAAATTTCTCGTTTCTATGACACCGGAAAGTGAGAAAATTACATTCCGCACGTAAAATTTGGACGCTAATTCTTTTGCGCATAGAATTGAATAATCGAGTTGGGACTCATTAGCTTTTCCTATTTATGACATAATCAATGCTTGTGCCAAATTTCCTGTTTCTATGACACTGGAAAGTGAAGAAATCACATTCCGCACGTAAAATTTGAACGCTAATTCTTTTGCGCATAGAATTGAATAATCGAGTTGAGACCCATTAGCTTTTACTATTTATGACATAATCAATGCTCGTGCCAAACTTCCCGTTTCTATGACACCGGAAAGAGAGAAAATTACAATCCGCACGTAAAATTTCGACGCTAATTCTTTTGCGCATAGAATTGAATAATTGAGTTGGGACCCATTAGCTTTTACTATTTATGACATAATCAATGCTCGTGCCAAATTTCACGTTTCTATGACACCGGAAAGTGAGAAAATTACATTCCGCACGTAAAATTTGGACGCTAATTCTTTTGCGCATAGAATTGAATAATTGAGTTGGGACCCATTAGCTTTTACTATTTATGACATAATCAATGCTTGTGCCAAATTTCCTGTTTCTATGACACTGGAAAGTGAAGAAATTACATTCCGCACGTAAAATTTTGACGCCAGTTCTTTTGCGCTAGAATTGAATAATCGAGTTGGGACCCATTAGCTTTTCCTATTTATGACAATCAATGCTCGTGCCAAATTTCATGTTTCTATGACACCAGAAAGTGAGAAAATTAGATTCCGCACGTAAAATTTCGACGCCAATTCTTTTGCACATAGAATTGAATAATCGAGTTGGGACCCATTCGCTTTTCCTATTTATGACATAATCAATGCTCGTGCCAAATTTTCCGTTTCTATGACACCGGAAAGTGAGAAAATTACATTCCGCACGTAAAATTTGGACGCTAATTCTTTTGCGCATAGAATTGAATAATCGAGTTGGGACTCATTAGCTTTTCCTATTTATGACATAATTAATGCTCGTGCCAAATTTCCTGTTTCTATGACACCAGAAAGTGAAGAAATCACATTCCGCACGTAAAATTTGGACGCTAATTCTTTTGCGCATAGAATTGAATAATTGAGTTGGGACCCATTAGCTTTTCCTATTTATGACATAATCAATGCTCGTGCCAAATTTCCCGTTTCTATGACACCGGAAAGAGAGAAAATTACAATCCGCACGTGAAATTTCGACGCCAATTCTTTTGCGCTAGAATTGAATAATCGAGTTGGGACCCATTAGATTTTCCTATTTATGACATAATCAATGCTCCTGCCAAATTTCACGTTTCTATGACATTGGGAAGTGAGAGATTTGGATTATGTACCTAAAATTTCGACGCCAATTCTTTTGCGCTAGAATTGAATAATCGAGTTGGGACCCATTCGCTTTTTCTATTTATGACATATTCAATGCTTTTGCCAAATTTCCCGTTTCTATGACACCGGAAAGTGAGAAAATTACATTCCGCACGTAAAATTTGGACGCTAATTCTTTTGTGCATAGAATTGAATAATCGAGTTGGGACCCATTAGCTTTTCCTATTTATGACATAATCAATGCTTGTGCCAAATTTCCCGTTTCTATGACACCGGAAAGTGAGAAAATTACATTCCGCACGTAAAATTTGGAAGCTAATTCTTTTGTGCATAGAATTGAATAATGGAGTTGGGACCCATTAGCGCTTCCTATTTATGACATAATCAATGCTCGTGCCAAATTTCCTGTTTCTATGACACCGGAAAGTGAAGAAATCACATTCCGCACGTAAAATTTGAACGCTAATTCTTTTGCGCATAGAATTGAATAATCGAGTTGGGACCCATTAGCTTTTTCTATTTATGACATAATCAATGCTCGTGCCAAACTTCCCGTTTCTATGACACCGGAAAGAGAGAAAATTACAATCCGCACGTAAAATTTTGACGCCAATTCTTTTGCGCTAGAATTGAATAATCAAGTTGGGACCCATTAGCTTTTTCTATTTATGACATAATCAATGCTCGTGCCAAATTTCACGTTTCTATGACACCGGAAAGTGAGAAAATTACATTCCGCACGTAAAATTTGGACGCTAATTCTTTTGCGCATAGAATTGAATAATCGAGTTGGGACCCATTAGCTTTTCCTATTTATGTCATAATCAATGCCCGCGCCAAATTTTAAGTTTCTAAGGCATTGGGAAGTGACAGATTTAGATTATGTACGTAAAATTTCGACGCCAATTCTTTTGCGCTAGAATTGAATAATCGAGTTGGGACCCAATTACTTTTCCTATTTTGGAGATAATCTATGCGTGTGCCAAATTTCATGTTTCTACGACATCGGGAAGTTGGAGAACTTTTGGCGAGTCAGTCAGTCAGTGAGTCAGTGAGGGCTTTCGTCTTTATATATATAGATATTGCAAATGTTACAATAAAGGAATCAGAATGCCAACATTTGACAGAGGCTTGACTTTTTCTCAATGACAGATGCAAGGGTCGAAATGTTGAGTTTTAACATGCATGATCCTTTTGATTTCAAGGGCTAAGGAAAAAAAGTTTTTAAAAATTTTGGCTGTGTGGTGCAAATTCCAGAAATAATATAATTACACGAGATTGTACATTGCCAAACTTCTCTATTTATTGATTAAAACACCCCCAAAAAAGTTTGGTATGGTGTTAGCCAGTAGAGCAAAATGTGATTGTTCCCAGCAAGAGAAACCAAGTAATCCTGTAGATATGATACCTTTTAATAGCTAACAAAAATACATTGTGTTACAAGCTCGCTATAACATCATGTATTTTTGTTAGCTATTAAAAGGTATCATATCTACAGGATTACTTGGTTTCTCTTGCTGGGAACAATCACATTTTGATTACAAACAGCATGTATGCGCGTTTGGAGGTTGGTGAACCTCTTCCTCATTACTTGCTGAGGATGCACTATATATATTAAAATCAGTATTAGAACAAGGGGTGGTAAGTAGAGATGAGAGAGCGTACTCGTTAAGGCAAATTACTCAAGCGAGTATCGCCATTTTCAAGTACATGCCTGCTCGTCTGTTAAGATTTCGGGGCTGGTGGGAGTGAGCAGGTGGGAACGAAGATGGGGGGAGAGAGAGATCTCCCCCCGTTCCCTCCCGCTCTCCCCCGCCGCCCTCCGCCGGCCCCCAAATCTTTTCAGGCAAGCAGGAATATACTTGAAAATGGGAGTACTCGCTCGAGTAATTTCTCTTAACGAGTACACTCTCTCATCTCTAGTGGTAAGGTTAAGTTCCCTGGTGCAAGCGCTGAGTCATGACTGACTCCTAGGGTGATGTCACATTGTGACATTTTCTTGCACGGTAGTTTGCCATTGCCTTCCCCAGTCATCTTTTACCCTCCTGCTAGCTGGGAATTTGAGATTAAAATATAGTCCAGATAAATAGTCAAATGAACCCAAAGGAAAAAAAAAAAAGAAAAACAAAATATACTAATGAATTTTTTCATAAAATACCAGCATTATAGTGCTCTTTGAAAATAGTCTTACTTGATCGCTGATACATGTTTTCAAGGGAGGTCAGCACCAGAGGAGTCTGGCAGAGGCTTCTTACGCTTACCCTTTTCGAGAGCACATGCATGCTGGTTATTGTGACCAAATGATTCAATTTTTGTTTAATCTAGCCATAATACTCTCCTCCAGGAGTCTATTCTCTGTGAGCAGGACATATGATCTTGGGTTCAGAGAAAGTGTGTATGTTCTTGAAATCTTAGCTCATTTTCATTAACAACACATTACAATATTAAAAAGAGTCAACAGTCTATTATTCTGCTGTCTCTCTGTGACATTTGAGTGCGTTTTCCTTTTATATTACATTTTATTAGACGTGTGATTGGAATGTTTAATGAAGATATCACATTTGCATTGTGAGGTTAATGTCGTTCTTGAAAATGTCCAGAAATAATTAAAAGTAATGCTTCACCAAAGACAACCGATAATGAATACAAGTCGTTGTAATGCAAATAAACTCTATTTGCTTTGTCGGCATTTCTGTACATTTACAGGAATACATAATTTAGCTTCACTTTATTTCAAGTAATTCATTCTTTTGTCTTTAACCAGCTTATCTTTAGGCAAACTGTATGAACAAAAGTTTGTGCACATTTACGCATCACACCTATATGAGCTTCTTGAGCATCCCATTATACCTTGGGTATTATTATGCAGTTGGGCCTCTTATGTTCATCTGTCTTATAGAACAGCTTCTACTCCTCAGGTAAGACCTTTTACTAGATTTTGCAGTGTCTATGGAAAGAGTATTTGTTAGTCCAAGCACTGATGTTGGACAACAAAGGTCTCGCTCATAATTGCTAGATGGGGAGGAGATCACAGGCCTCTGGGCAGTCACTCGAGTTCCTCCAGACTGAGGCTGGCTACACCTATGCGGAAGATCTGCGGCATTCCGCACTAATTCAAACCCATGTAACATTTGCATGTCCACTCACACAAGCAGAGAAAAGAAATCGCAGCATGTACCATTTTTCTGTGGGCTCCACCCAGACAGCTTCTATTGAAGTCAATGGAAGCTGCCCGACTTACGGCCCTTCCGCAATTGACATGGTGGAAAGGTCGCAAGACCTACATCATCGTGTAGCGACGGCATATAAAAATCTGTACTGTGCATGTCTAACAGCTCGCCGGCCAGACCATCCACAATACAAAAGGCTGCCTGCACATGACTATTCAAGCAGAGGTGATGCACTTCCTCTTTGCCTGACTATTGTTGTGTGTTTGTTTCAGACACCCAGCATTTCTAGGTCATGTGTCTCTGACTTCTACCTGCTTATCCCTGTACTTCTGTATATCCTGTCCTTGCTTTTCCCTGTTTTGGTGTTTGGCTCTGTCTTTCAGCATCACCTTCCTATTTCTGACTCCTCTGTCTGTCCTGTATCTTGTATGTTTGCTGCTCTTTGACTTTGCATGTTATCCTGCCTCTGTCACTCAGCATAGATCTCCTGTCCGTAATCATATCTTTATACGAGTGTATGCTGCCAGTCCTATACTTCCCTCCTATGTCCCATTAGGGATAGTGAGGCCTGAGAGAAAGACAATAGGGGCGTTCTTATCAGGATGCTTACCCCACTTATAGGCAGGGGTACTCCCATCTCCCTTACTAGCAAAGGCCTAGATTTCCCATCTGACCACCAAAGGTGACACACCGAGAGTAGCCCAAAGCCAAACCAGTTGGTTGGTCCAGTTTGTCGACACTTGTTTATCTGTAACACTGGCTAATGACTCAATTTTGAAGATAAAAAGTTAAGGTAACCAATAAGTCAGAGATTATAGCGAAAAATAATCTAGGTAAACTCCCTTATTTTATTATTAGATTGTTCTTAGTAGAGCCATAGCTAGGATTTTTTTCATCCAGGCCCAAGATATAGCGTGGCACCCCCCTCCTTAGAATCTACCTAGAACTTATGTCAATTTACCTGTCCCATAAAATGTAACACAGATTTTTCTACACATTTTAGTAGTGGTGGTACACAATTACATCGAAACCAACTGGTACATTTGATATGTGGCAATACTGCAATTCAGTATGGACAGTAAGTTTAAATTATTTCCACTGCGGCTTCTGTGTTACCAGTGGATTTTGCTAAAGATTGTGCTGTGGATTTACCACAGACTTCACCCCTATAAATTAAAAAAGGGAAATCTGCAGTGGGAATACACAGTATTTTCGCAATAGAATTAGCAAACTGCAAGTTGGAAAATCTGAATGTCCATTTTTCCAAATTGAAAAAAAGTTTCCAAACTCCATCCATATGTATTGTACTGTAATTTGATTTTCAGTGCAGAAAACATGTTGCACTATTTCATATGGGAAAAATGCTGTGTGGCAAAGCAGAAGCCCAACAGACCTCATTATAACCAATGGAGTCCATTGGGTACAATTTATTTCTATCAACGTATAAATCCATCCCTTGCAGGCATACTATATTCCTGCTGTAAGAATGTAGCACTGCTGCATTTCTGCTAACACAGTGAGGTGGAACCAATTGATCAGCAGCTCTAAGGCGGCTTCTTGAAGCTCCACCCCTTTTGACTCAGGACTTGGCCAGAAAGAGGGATGTGAAAAGAGAAATCAGACCAGCCAAATCCTAGGAAAGGTGCATGGAGCAGTGGTGAAGGTCATTGCTCCTCTGCTAGCAGTATTGAAAATAGGCACAGGAAGTGCCATATACAGGAGGCCTGGCATCCTAATGAGGTGAGCGGTGATAGTGTGTCATTACTAGAGAGCAGCCCACTGATGTAAGGAAGTGTAAAGACTTAAGCCCCACCCCCTTCTATCCTGCAGGTGCACTATAAAGGCTGAAGTGCTCTATCACAGATCAGGAGAGAGACATCCATAGATTATACAGGGCAGCAGTGTGTTTGTGAGGAATGCAGACCATGAGCACAACAGATCGGCACCAGGCCTACTCTGCCGATGTAGTGCTAGCCATGGTCAGCCAGAGCAGCGCTGTCTCCCGGCTGGGGAGCAGCACAGGAGAAGGTCACCAAAGCAGCCCTAATTATGAGGGCTGAGGAGGAGGAGTGAAAGGGTCCAATGATCAGGGGCCAAGAACAACATTACATTACATGGAAGGAGAGGGAGTCTCCCTTACCACAGAGGCCCTGTCCCTGAAGAAGTAAACAGCGCCATGGACCCAGATTCAATGACAGAGTTGCAAGAAGTGTAAGACTGGTCCAATAGCTAATTAGTGTGCGCACACTAGGGACGGAGGACGAATCAATGTAGACTCAAGGAGTAATCTATATTCAAGTGGGATCATGGTAAAATAGAACTATGATGGACTTTGTTTGCATTAGGGGAGTTTGTAAGAGCAATATCATGTAAAGTTAGTGGGCAGTACTGCATATAAATATTGGTTGTGACGGGGGACAGTGTGCTTCTTAGCAGTGGTGCTCTGTGCTAATTTGAGTTCATGTAAGATGGAAGTGTACTGGAGATTAATAGAGATGAGCAAGCATACTCGTCCGAGCTTGATGCTCGTTCGAGTATTAGGGTGCTCGAGATGCTCGTTACTCGAGGCGAGCACCACGCGGTACTCGTCTCGATTAAACGAGCACTGACCATTGAATTCAATGGAGCCAGCAATACAGCCGGCTCCATAGAAAGCAATGGGCTGCCGGCGATCGCGGGATGAATTGTCGGGAAGGGCTTAAATATATAAGCCCTTTCCTGCAATTCATCCAGAAATGTGTAAAAATAATAAAAAAATATACTCACCTTGTCCCGGCAGAACGATGTTAGCCCATTGAATTCAATGGAGCCGGCAATACAGCTGGCTCCATTGAAAGCAATGGGCTGCCGGTGATCGCAGGATGAATTGTCGGGAAGGGCTTAAATATATAAGCCCTTCCCTGCAAATCATCCAGAAAGGTGTAAAAATAAAAAAATATATATATACTCACCTTGTCCCGGCAGACGGAGTTCAGCTCGGCCGGCCTGCAGTGGGTGTGAAGGGGCTGTGAGTCAGACCTGCCCCTGATTGGCTCAGCGCTGAGCCAATCAGAGGCAGGTCTCACTCACACCCATTCAATACAGCCGGCTCCATTGAAAGCAATGGGCTGCCGGCGAGCGCGGGATGAATTTTCGGGAAGGGCTTAAAAATATAAGCCCTTACCTGAAAATCATCCTAAAATGTGTAAAAATAATAAAAAAATATGTCAGCATTAAGATCGTTCTCCTCTGCCACAGCTGTAACAGCTGTGGCAGAGAAGAACAATGTTAGCCCATTGAATTCAATGGAACCGGCAATACAGCCGGCTCCATTGAAAGCAATGGGCTGCCGGCGAGCGCGGGATGAATTTTCGGGAAGGGTTGAAGTGAGTATATATATTTTTTTTATTTTTACACATTTCTGGATGAATTGCAGGGAAGGGCTTATATATTTAAACCCTTCCCGACAATTCATCCCGCGATCGCCGGCAGCCCATTGCTTTCTATGGAGCCGGCTGTATTGCCGGCTCCATTGAATTCAATGGGCTAACATCGTTCTTCTCTGCCACAGCTGTTACAGCTGTGGCAGAGGAGAACGATCTTTACGCTAACAGTGCGGGGGGTGGGGGTCTCACTCTTGCCACTATTGTGGCTTAATAGTGGGACCTGGGAACTTGAGATGCAGCCCAACATGTAGCCCCTCGCCTGCCCTATCCGTTTCTGTGTCGTTCCCATCACTTTCTTGAATTTCCCAGGTTTTCGCAAATGAAAACCTTAGCGAGCATCAGCGATATAGAAAAATGCTCGAGTCGCCCATTGACTTCAATGTGATTCGTTACTCGAAACGAACTCTTGAGCATCACTGAAAGTTTGACTCGAGTAACGAGCACTCGAGCATTTTGGTGCTCGCTCATCTCTAGAGATTAATTTTTTCTCCTATGGTGCCTTGAGTCCACAGTGTTGTGAAACTCCTGAATTGGTAATGTAGTCTGGCACCTATGGTACGTGAGGTTGTGATATTGTTGCATCACAGACCTTCGAAAATGTAGTGTACAGTATGATGATAAGTATGGAGTACTATGAAAACAGTGGTTAATAATTATCGAAATTCAAAGTGACTTGTCTTGCCGAGGTCATCCCAAATTCACTGCATGGTCAAACAATGCAGTGCTAAGAAAAATTGAAAAAAGAGCTGCGTCTCAGACTCTAAGGCCTCATGTCCATGGGGAAAATAAGAATTAAAATCCGCAGCGGATTTTAACTCTTCTCCCGCGCGTGCATCCGCATCCCATAGGGATGCATTGACCACCCGCGAGTAGATAAATACCCGCGGATCGTCAATAAAAGTGATTTAAAAAAAAATGGAGCATGAAAAAATCTGGACCATGCTCCATTTTCATGCGGGTCTCCCGCGGGGACGGCTCCCGCGGGCTTCTATTGAAGCCTATGGAAGCCGTCCGGATCCGCGGGAGACAAAATTCGGAATTTACTCACACGCTCCGTTTCTTCTCTTCGCGGCGGCGCCATCTTCTCTCCGTCGCGGCCGGATCTTTTTTCTTCGGGACGGCGCATGCGCGGGGCACGTCACCGACGTCATCATGCACATCCGCCAAGCCGAAGAAAGAAGATCCGGCCGTGACGAGAGAAGATGACGCCGCAGCGAAGAGAAGAAACGGAGCGGATGGGAGGTGAGTTTATTCTGATTTATTCTTATTTTCAGCCCTCATGTCCGCGGGGCAGGAGGGACCCGCTGCAGATTCTCCATGCAGAATCCGTAGCGGGCCTGCTTTTCCCCGTGGACATGAGGCCTAAAGGCCTCAGTTAGTATGTTAAATCTTCAAGACAGTACACTTAGAAAAACAGTGAACAAGTATGGCTGGTTTGGAAGGATTGCCAGGAGCAAGACTCTTCTTTCTAAAAAGAGCGTGACAGCATGTCTAAAGTTTGCAAAGTTGCATTTGAGCAAACCACAAGGCCTCTGGAAAAATGTCCTTTGTACAGGTGAGGCTAAAATGAAGATGATTGGCATTAATGACCAGCGCCATATTTGGTAAAAAACAATACTGTTACGCCTGTCAGCTCATAGTTAATTGTGCCGGCACACCTTGTTCTATCCAGACGGGCCAGGGTTAACATCTTCTATGTCCTCTAGTCAGGTTAATTACCCTGCTATGTGTCTGAGAGGTGTGTTGGTGATTGACAGGTCTATTCACCTATCGGCTCCTCCCGCCTTCCTATAATATCCAGCTCTGGCTGCCTGGGAGTTGCCGATTATTGTTCTGTTTTCAGTGTCCTCAGAGTAGTCCAGCTGCTCTGACCTGCTGGTAGTCTGGCCCCGCTACTTTGTGGATTATTTTTCAGTTTGTCAGTGTTCGCTGAGTAGCCCTGCTACTTGAGGATTATTGTTTAGTTTTCAGTGTCAGCTTAGTAGCGCTGCTGCTCTGACCTGCTGAGTGTCGGTCCTGGTACTTTGTGCCATTCCCTCAGTCTGCTAGCTTGTCTGCCTTGTTTGGTATCCTTCTTCTGTCAGCTTGTCCATTTGACCTTGCTATTGTCTGTTTTGCTTTCTGCTATAAGCCAGGGTTTTCCTGTCTGCCTCACTTGTATCCTGCTTCATGCAGCTTGTCCGTTTGACCTTGCTATTGTCTGCTTTGCTTTCTGTTATCAGCCAGGCTCTTCTATCTGCCTTTGTTTTGTTTGTATTGTTCATGTTGGTTTTTGTCATCTGCCTTTCCTGTCTGTACTAGTGGGTAGTATTCTCTTGCATAGGTACTGCAGTCCCGGCTTTTCCCCTCTAGGAAGCGTAGGGTCAGAGTTGGCGGCCTGGACGTGTCCACCATCAGGGCTATCTCCATGAAGGGACAGTGGCGTGGGTGAGGATCAGGGAGTCCCGCGCCGTGCGTATCTAGGCACCCCACTAGTACCGTAACACAAACGCAGCACATCAGCACAAATACCTCATAACTGTCGAGCACAGTGATGGAGAGATGATGATTTGGGTTTGCTTTGCAGCCACAGGACCTGGGCACCTTGCAGTCACTAAGTCGACAATGAACTCCTCTGTGTATCAAAGTAGTAGAGCCTGATATGTGAGACCATCTATTCAAAAGATGAAACTTGGCTGAAGCTTGGTTATGCAACATCACAATGAACCCAAGCACACCAGCAAATCTACATCAGAATGGCTGAAAAAGAAAAGAATCAAGGTGCTGTAGTGGCCCAGTCAAAGTCCAAACCTCAACCCAACTGAAATTCTGTGGTGGGACCTTAAATAATTTTCCCATTACCTAAACTTGCTCCACAGCCACTCTTTACTTCCTGGTTGCTGCTGACCAGAACATGTGACTGCTGCAGCCGATTACTGCAGTGACCTTCTGTAGTCAGTGATTGGCTGCAGCAGTCACATGTCTTAAGCAGAAACCAGGAAGCATCGAGTGGCTGTGGAGCAATTTGAGGTAATTGGAAAACACCTTAAGAGAGCTGTGCATAAATGAATGCCCACAAACCCGAATGAACTGAAGCAAAACTGTAAAATTTCTAAAAGCGGTTGTGCCCTTGGCCTTACAAAGGTTCTCAGAGGCTACTTATGTGTAGTGGACCTCTTTTTCTACTTATGTAGAGCTTGTTGACCACTAGATATTCCAAGACATAATCGATGAGATTTCGTCCAGTTAACAGTTTGTGAAGGGGCACATTACTGCCTGACAACTGAACCATTTTGAACAAACTGTTAGGAGTTTTGGGGACCAGTGTATGCATTAGGGCAAGTACACAAGATGACTGGGATCAGGATGCCCTTCACAGACCACCAATAGAGAGGATCCTCTGATTGTCTGATGAACAGCTCCAACTGTTTTATTGTTTGCCATCCAGAGACTTGAGGCACCATTATTACAGGCCCTTAGGTCTATTGGAACCATTTGTATGTGCTTGGCTGAAGAACATTTGGTCTCAAGGCATATATTAGCTTTGACAAACACCCATTGATGCCTCTCTTTGCAGTGGTGTTCTGAACAATGAAACTGCACTGCTATGGAGTGGAACCGGGTTGCCTTCAGCAACGAATCCAGGTTTAATTTGGGCATTGATGATGGCCATGTTCTCTCTCTCTCTCGAAAGAGAACACACCATTTCTATGCAAATCAAACATTTAACAGCAATGACATGAAATAACCCAGAGAATTGGCCACATTTCTGATTTCAAATAGTTTTTTTTCAAGTATATAACTTTTTGTTTTAGATTTTTTTTTCTGCCTTTTTGTTTTGTTCTTAAGCTTTCTGCTCCATGTGAAAAAAACAATTAAAGGCAGGATTACGAGTGTGTGGGGAGAATAATTGTCTGATAGTTTATGATTAATTAAAGATTGTCATTATCAAGAATGGGAAAGAGAAATGTCTTTGTGAAGATGTATATAGGCTTCTAATGTATCTCTTGGCTTCCCAAATCAGGTGCTACTCTAATTCATTGTGATATTTGAATGAGCAAATGGATTATCACAGTTCATTGAAATTAATTAATATCACATGCATATTTAGTTTGCTATTAAATGATAATTTACATAAATTATATTTTCTCATTAAGCTTAATATGCGTGCAGTTCAAGCTAGAACCCACTCCATAAATTAGTTATTTTATGCTTAAAAATTGATAATTTAGGAAAACATATCATGACTCACTATTAAAAGTTTTAATATCTTTTTAAAAGGTAATAAAGATTAGTAATAGGTTTTGCCACAAAAATATTAGTTGTAATACAGCTCGAATTTGTGTATATTTGGACAATTATTTTTCTTCTTAGGATTTAGAATGCTGTAGTTGCAGTAGTTTGGAGATAATAATAATTGCTAATGATGATGAAAATGATAGTGATGATTACGCTGGGTGATTTCCAGTAGGTATGGGGAAATTGAACATTTTAAGTGAATGTCCACCTTTAGGGCATATTCACATGTGGAAACTTTTTGCTGAAATGTCTGAAACTGAAAATAAGTTCCATTCATCTCAATGGGGTTGTTTTGGTTGCAAGAACATTGATTTCTAGAAGTCCCATGATTGGGACAGTTGCAGAAATTTTATACCTAAAAATCACATATTATATGTTTAAAGAGTATATTAACCTTTTTTAGCAGGTTAGAGGAAACGTTGACTGGCATAATATATTTACAAATAACATATTTGGTACCCAAAGGCTGGTTTAATGCAGAGGTTAGCCGCATTTTTTGTGAAATTTCTTTTTTTTAGAAGGTGGGGTGGTGGTGGTGGGGGGGGGGGGCTAAAATGTTGTGCCTAGATGTTATTTAAACACCTAAGATAGAATATAAAGTTGTCCATATACACAGCATTTTTAGTTGCGCTGCTTTGGGGGGTAAATAGAGTTTTTCTCAAAAAGTCTGCATGCTCTAGGTATGGCTTTTATTTAACCATAGGTTTTTCAATATAACTCAGTACATTCCAAGAGCCAATATAAAAGAACCCGGAAAAATATATTTACAAAACATCATAATTGAAAAAGTTCCATTAAAACTCATGCAAAAATGTCATGAAAGAATTGGGGAATCTAATTTATGTATTTTGTTTACTTTTGCCTCATTCAGAGACCTATGACATTTCAATCTTACCATTGGCTTCGCTGTGTTTTTGCATTTTGAGATAGATTTTTATGGCATTTTTTTCAAGCACGTATAACATATCTTGATTTTTCCAACTGCAATGCAACATCCAATGACTCCGCAGTCCAGTTTAGAACATACCTTCTCAGAGAAGCTGATCAGATTGGTTTGATAGGAGTGACCCCAGATAAACCCGAACTGATATGGAGTTATACATTTATTTTCATTGAGGTATGCCAAAATAGCATCTCTTAGAAACCCTTCTAAGAGATATAGTCTGACCAAAGGCCCAGAACTTGTGCATAAAGGAAGAGAGAGCTGGAGGCATTGCAGTCAAGAGGCTGGTGAATAGCACCAGGATTTATCTGACAGAGCTAGATAGTGCCAGGCGAATATGTCCAAGTATGAGATTTGTAGAAGCCCTTGGCTACCGCTGTTGCCGAAGTCTCTTAGAGCATTTACCACCGCCAACTCAGTTGGGGGTCTTCTGTTGAGGTGAAGTGCTGTCCAGATTACTTTGTGGTTAAAGACAACTGCTTCAGTCCCAGGTTCACTTTTATTTATTGCTCAACTCTCTCTGTTGGCCAGTGAACCTAGCCTTCTGCTTCCTTATTGGGGGAACCATATTTGCTGGCTTATTTTCACTGCCATAGCTATTTCATGGGAAGTATAGTATTAAACGTAAGCTATTCAGATGAATGGCAGTCTATATAATGCATAGATTTGCCAGGTCCATGAGAGAAGGACCAGCTCTTGGAGAAAAACTCTTCATTTTGGCTCATGGAGGGACCATATGATCAAAAAATACAGGCAGAGGCTTTATTCACATGAGCATTTTATTGTGGCAAAAATTGTGACCATCTGAAGCATTGGATTCCAACACATTTGTTCAGATGGGCGATCTGTAAAATCGGTCATCCGGAAAAGAGAGCACTTATGGAGAACGTTCCAGCTGGCTACTTTTACACTGGCCAGAAATGATAGGTCTTGTCCTATCTTTTGCCAGGATGCAACAGCCGTTCCCATTGACTCCTATGGGAGCCTATGAGAACCATTAAAAGGGAAGGGGGAGGGAGTTTAGCAAACTAGCTCTGCTAAGCTTCTGCCCCCTCCCTATGCCAGCAGCCAGCAAGGGGTGGAGAGGGGAAGGGAAGGGACAAGGAGTTTAGCAGAGCTGAACTCTCTCCCCCCGGCCAATGATATTCCAGACTGCGACATATACACGCCGCACCTGGCCGTCAAAATGGGCGAGGAAACTGAAGATGCAGCTGCAACTTAATCGTGGCTGCCTCTCATTCATGTGATTTTTGGCTGTGATTTGGGCGGCCAAAAATCGCAGCACCCATGTGAAAGAGCTCAGAGGTTGTGAAAATCTCCTTAACATATGAACATTTCAAAAGGTTCCAATAGTTAATGTTTAACAGTTAAATGCCAATCCTGGCTGTTAGTCATCTTGTTTTCTCACAAAACTATAGCAGAAAATCTCTAAATACTGTAATAAATCCAAAGAAGGCAGATTCTTGGTTATTACTCAGTCATAGAACTATCTTAAGTATGATACATAGTATGCCGGAGGCTCACCCAATGCAGCCTCTTGGAGCTTTCTCTACCAGCAATCTTTGCTTTAAAATGTTCTTTCTTCTCCTTCCATTTCAATTATTTCTTCTGATTGCTTTCTATCTGAATTCCATCACAAGTATATTTCTCACAGAATTGAAAATATCCCTCTACTCAGCTTGTACATTCTGAAATAGCCATTTTCATTTCCCTTAACTATCTTTCCAGAAGTATTGTCGAATTAAACTTTCAAAATGTTTTATCAGAGAAATATTTGTCTTTCCGATTCTGACCTTGAGTGATGATGTTGATTACAGCAGACCTGAGATGCAGATTGCAAATGATTTGATGGAGTCATGTTATATTATTTAAGCATATTGTTATAGATGGGCTAAAAATGGAAGAATCGGCAAATAACATGTTTCCAAAAGTGAAGCGGTTACCCTTACCTAAAGTTTTAGACATTTGTAAGGTGCCCCATAAAATCTTAATTGGGCATAAAACTAGTGGGCATAGTTTTACTGAGTTGATGCACCCTCAGGCCTGGGTCACACGGGCGTTTTTTCCCGCGATTTGCGGATCGCATGACGGATGCGCATTCGCAAATCGCGTGACTGGGGCTGAAAAATCGCCCGAAAAAACTGCTCCTAGCCGCGTTTCATTAGAAACGGGCCGGAGCTGTCCAGCGCATTGAATTCAATGGAGCCGGCAATAGAGCCGGCTCCTTTGAAAGCAATGGGCTGCGGGCGATCTCACGATGAATTTTTGGGAAGGGCTTAAAAATATAAGCCCTTCCCTGAAATTCATCCAGAAATGTGTAAAAACAAAAAATATATATATACTCACCTGGTCCCGGCAGACGGAGTTCAGCCGTGGCCGGCCAGCAGTTCCCCTGAACTGCTGTGAGTAGTATTCAGCAGCCAGGGATTTAAAATCCCCGCCTGCTGAATGAGCTGCCTCTGATTGGTCACAGCCTCACCAATCAGAGGCAGCTCTCACTTACCAATTCATGAATTCATGAATGGGTGAGTGCTGCCTCTGATTGGCTCAGCGCAGGGACCAATCAGGGGCAGCTCTCAGCTGTCATTCAGCTGAGAGCTGCCCCTCATTGGTCCCTGCGCTGAGCCAATAAGAGGCAGCACTCACTCACCCATTCATGAATTCATGAATGGGTGAGTGAGAGCTGCCTCTGATTGGTCAGGGCTGTGACCAATCAGAGGCAGCTCATTCAGTAGGCAGGGATTTTAAATCCCCGGTTGCTGAATACTACTCAGAGCAGTTCAGGAGAACTGCCGGCCGGCCGCGGCTGAACTCCGTCTGCTGGGACCAGGTGAGTATATATATTTTTTTTGTTTTTACACATTTCTGGATAAATTTCAGGGAAGGGCTTATATTTTTAAGCCCTTCCCGAAAATTCAGCGTGCGATCGCCGGCAGCCCATTGCTTTCAATGGAGCCGGCTGTATTGCCGGCTCCATTGAATTCAATGGGCAAACATCATTCTTCTCTGCCACAGCTGTTACAGCTGTGGCAGAGGAGAATGATTTGTCTACTATATGTTTTCAATGGGGTCGGAGCGCATATAGAGAAGAGAACAGGAATAGCAGATCGCAGAAAGGTGCGATCTGCGATTGCTGTTCTACAATTTATTGGACGAGCGCATAAAAAGCGCTCATGTGTCCGATACCATTGCGAAGCAATGGTTCTCTAAGATCGCAGATCGCATGCGCAGGCGCAGGTTGCACGGAAAATCGCCCATGTGACCGAGGCCTCAAACTGCTAAGAGCTAGAAAAAAATGAATGAGGTGAATATTATCTGCTTCTTTGAAAAAATTAGAAGTAGGCAAGAAGAGGACATGGAGAAATTCCAGAAAGTTTGGAGTGATTGGTTTACTTTCTTCCATGGAAACCTAGATTCATCACCAAGGATTAGTAATACCCATTAGCCATTGGATTAACTTCACCCCACCTCTTTGATCCTGCCAATTTATTATTATATGCTTTTCTTTCTTTCCTTATTTTTTACTACTGACCATCTTGCATATTTCAATAGAACTGTCATTGTTTTGTGTTTGTTGATTTTTTGACGGTTATACTCTCTCTCTACCACATCCCCATTTTATTTTTGTATTCCCCCCCCCCCTACCTAAATGAATAAATTAAGAATATATATAAAAAAGGAACAAAATGAATGTCTGCTCAGGATTGGGCCAAGGGAGACAGATGTTTAGAGCATATATACATTCTGCTCTAGGACCACATCATAAATATAAAAAGGCCATACTATGAATTTAAAAGACAACTGCCCCATCCTCTTGTTCCTGCAATATGCTTGGATCTCAGAGATCATTGCTGAATGGGGGACAATATTTCTTTGTACCCTTCTTTATGTAAGACTGCATAGGCTCCGCCTATTGTTATTGATGGGGGGTGGGAGAGAAGGGGAGGTTGGCACAAGCAGCATGAATTGATGAACAATTCCTGACAGCTGGTAAAAGCCGGTCATGACTCTATGCCGTGATGAATTTCTGCAGTTCTGAAGGCCAAAGCACGTTTACTGCACTCCTAGATGGAAATCTCTATGAGGCCGAATGCCCACAGATAGATTTTCACTGCAGAATTTGCGGCCAGACGCTCACCGCGAATTCTGCAGCAATGTCCATCCATAGACATACTAGGTTAAAAGATTCTTCCCACCCCATGAGGAGAAATCAACTGCGATTTTCCGCTGGCGGGGGAGAATCACAGCATGTTGTACTCTGCGCAGAAAATCGCACAGACGGCTTCCATTGCAGTCAATGGAAGCCATCTGTCCCGCGATGCTTCACTGCACTGCACATGCGCACCGGCCGAGGCACTCACGGCAGATTCGGACAAGTGAGCATGGGTCTCTGGGAGGTGCATGGTCTGATCCCACTGCAATATTTTGCCGTCGGAATCGGACCCGGCCGTGGGCATGAGGCCTTAAAGTGGCCATTCGGTACACACTGAACAATTTAATGTGGGACACTCTTCTTGGTCACATGACATCACTATGTTCCCTTTAAAATGACACCTATACAATGTATCATAAAAATACATGCTATCAAAAACATTAATAAAATTGATCCAGTTACCCTCCTACCACCAATTTGGCTGTGATTATAGAAATTTTATAAGTGGTGTAACTTTTTCCTCAAAACTTTTTCTCTGATGAACCAAAATTAAAAATACAATAAAATCAGACTGGATGAGACTATTAGAAATAATCCCAAGGTTGCTTGCAGTGTTCACTGTGCATCTCTGGGATTCTGACTTTTTGCCATGATTAATGGATGTCCATATGTTACCATACAGCCTAAGGGCGGCGTCATACAACATTATGTGCAATTGTGCATGCTTCAGCGCATGTATTTGCACAGTGACAAATATTGATGAAGTACATTTGCATGTGTATCGGTGCATATGACTGTACTGTTTGTGTGCTCAGGACCTGTTCACACATGCTGAACTCCCCGCCCTGATTTAAAAGGCTATTTAGCCTAATGAGGACCTGATGTGTTCTGTTTTTCATGGAATTGCATATTTGCATGTGTATTAGCGAACCCCCCATAGACTTCTATGGGGGCCCTTGCCGCACAGTACGCAAAAGATAGAGCAGGACCTATTTCTTTGCATGTGCATTTTATTGGAACTAACCCACTGACAGCAATGGGTTCTATTCTCTGCGTATCGTACACATATATTTTAGGAGCGCACAAAAACGCGCGCCAATACGGTCATCTGGAGCCGCCCCTATGGAGGTATTTTTGACAAATATAAAATACCGGAGGCTGAAATTCTGGAATACATAGTTGTAACAGAACAGATTTTGTTAGAAAGAGACACTTTTTACTAATAAGTATAATCTTGAGGGATGCATTTTCTATGGTAGCGATGTGTGTCTTATTTCATACTCATAAATCCCATAAATCAAGCAGTCACATCAAAACAGTCGAGAGGCAAACATTTGACTCTGAAATGAAGACACTTACCTCTTCGGGTGGCATTGGCTTAGTCCCATTGGCCCAATCATCAAACATTTTCCATTTACTTTGGTCTGAACACCACTGCAATGTCAGTTCCCGCAGACTAATCTGCCAGGCATCAATACACACATAATTGAAACGGAAAGTCTGCATGCCTTGCGAGAGTTCAGAAAGATAAGAGAAATGGTCTCTGGAAGACCTGTGAAGAAAGATCAATCTTTTTAGATGAACTGTTTAATAAGAAGTATACATTAAATTGTGATTAGAGAACTAGAAAAAGGAACCGGCTCATTGTTGCTAAGTGTGTAAAGATTCTGTTAAGGATATGGCACCCAAGATAGTGAAGATAGGGGGGGAGATAATGCATTTCATAAAAGAAAGAATCGCCTTTATCGTTTCTGACATGCAGGGAGTTGTTTGCTTTTGTTGAATATGTTCCAATCAAGAAGATAGGCCGATAGGCTGAATGATGCTGGAGTGAGCTGACGTCCAAAAATGTCCAGGCGAATTAAACAGCCGAGGATAAAATAAGCAAAGACCAGAGTCAAGGAGTTAAAGTTGTATACATTTTAATTCTGTGCTTTCTGTGTTCATTTCGGAGAGTTTTCAAGATGGGACCTTCATAATTTACATTTAGAGGATCAGGTTTGCCACAGAGTGGGTGGACTTTAAAGGCTATTTTGACCCCAGAAATTTCTGCCGAACCAAATGATTGTTGGGTGTGTAAGGGTGCCTCTAAGCGTTCCCCTAACAAATGATAGGACATGTCGAATTTCAATGCCTGATCGTTTTGTTCCCATTGGAGATAAGCTGCCATTAGTGCTTTCTGGCTGTGGCTTTCTCCATTGCCCCCATTAATTAAACGTTCATGTCTTTATAGGAGTCAGAAGAGATAGCGGTCTGCTGAACAAATGTTCAGCTGACTGCTATTGAAGGTTTTTTGCACTTTCGCAATGCTGTAGAGTTTGCACAAATGAAATGATCACCAATTTTTTCAAGCAACTTGTGTTTATTTGATAACAAATGTGAAAATTACCAAAATGTAAGGGTGCCTGTCCACGGAAAGCACCAGCACCTGTCCAGGCTGTGAATTGCCCCGATTCTCCGCTGTCAGCCTATCAGATAGGACTGACCGGTGGAGAATCGGCGGCGGCTCCTGTTCCCGGGCGGCGGCTCTCGCGGGAGAAATTTGCCGTGGAACTGTGCATCGCCCATGGACGGGGGGCTTAATTCACTTTATTTACCTACACTAATATTTTTGGGCTCAAAAATTGCGCTAAAATGTTGTACACTACAGGTCTTTCCAAACTTGCTGTGCACTGCCTGTTGTAATGTGACGGCCATCTCTAGTAACAGAGGTGCTAATACAAAGAACAGGGGGTGGAGGAGGGGGATGACTCATGCTGCCCATAGAAGTCTATAGGGAGAAGAAGAAATGGGAAGGAGGAGGGAACACACACGTACAAACTCTGAAGAACCTAACTACTGTAATCAGATCTACTTTGTTCAGTACTGCTCAAGTGTCCTACATTCTGAAGTGAATTATGTGTATGCATTACAGGTAGCGAGGAAGCAGATTTTGTAGTTTTCTCTGTGAAGTGTATAGATCAGGCAGGCTCCTCCAACCAGCTCAGGGAAGAATGAGAATGAGATATATATAGCCTGCAGAGTTGAAAATGGTGATAAATGCAGCATACAAGTCATACGATGGGCAGATATGTTAGTGTTATTCTTCATAACCAAACATAGCAGCTTATTCTGAAAAGTAATTTGAAAGGTCAGGTATATCTTTATTTACAGTATTATAAACTTACCATATAAAGTACAAACATTAATCATTATGTTTTATAATTTTTTTAACCCATTAACCCCTTAAGGACATAGCTTGTTTTGGCCATAAGGACGCAACGATTTTTGGGGCATTTTCATCTCCAAATTTCAAAAGCCGTAACTGTTTTATTTTTCCGTCGACGCAGCCATCTAAGGGCTTGTTTTTTTGCGTGGTGAACTGTAGTTTTTATTGGTGTGATTTTTGTGTGTATATAATGGATTGTAAAACTTTTATCATTTTTTTTGAGAGCAGGGAGAGAAAACACATCAATTCTGCCACTATTTGAACATTTTTTTTACATCGTTAAGCATACACTATAAGGGCCCATTTACATGGCAGTAGGCGTCTTACGTGCGCCTGTCGGCGCCATAACAATGCGTGAACGGGCACACAAATTTAACGTTTATGCGCCTCTTCAGAAGGCCCGAGCCCGACGCATATACGCCGAGGACGTAATGCCTTACCTCCCCCTTTCCGACTCTCTGCCTCTCTCCTGCCCTCTGGCTGTTTGCAATGGGAGGGGCAGGGCGGGGGCTGAGCTAAGCTCCAGCCCCTTCCTGCCATTTGTCCGCAGCCAGCAATGGGATGGGGTAGGATGGGGTGGAGCTTAGCTCCGCCCCTCCCCTCTCATTGCAAACAGACAGAGGGTAGGAGAGAGGAAGAGTGAAGGGGGAGGGAGTTTAGCAGTCACACTGCTAAACTCCCTCCCACCACCCTTCTCCGGCCCCTGTCATAGGATTCCATAGGAGTCTATGCAGCGGCGAACGTATTTCGGTCGAAACGATGGTTCCAAGACTATCTTTCCCGCCCAACTTTAAAGAGCCAGGCACTATATTTGCAGGAATACGCCTGTGTGATCTGATGCATTGTAATCGTGAAAACATCTGCCAATATATGCTCGTGTAAATAAGCCCTAAATGACACAATACCTTTTTTTCTGCGTGTCAGTACGATTATGACTATGCCAGAAACATTAAAACATTTTCAGGTTTTTCCACTTTTGCGCATTAAAAACACATTTTTTTGAAATTATAATTATTTTTACATTGCTGCATTCAAAGTCCCATAATTTTTTTTTCCATGAATGGAGCTCTGCTAGGGCGTGTTTTGTGCATGACGAGCTGTAGTTTTTATTGATACTATTTTGGTACATACGGCTTTTTTGATAAGTTTTATTGTGTTTTTTGTGAGGTAAAACGAGCAAAATATGCATTTCACCTCCCTTTTTTTCTCCTTTTTTTGATGTGCATGAGAAATAGTTTGTTCAATTTATAGTACAAGTTATTATGGACATGATAATACCAAATATGTGGGGTTTTTCTTAAAGTTTTAAATTTTTTTATATACAAATGGGAAAATGAGCAAAAAAGGGTTGTTTTAATTTTTTTATGTTTTTTCTTACACTTTCTTTTTTTTCACCGTTATGTGTGACTTGTACCATAGCAGCTATGATCACTATGATAATCCATTGCAGGATTTCTGTTCTGCAATGCCTTATCGCTTGCAATAGTGATCATAGGCAATGGCAAACAATGGCCCTCCGCAATTACATTGCGGGGCTTCGATGACAACACAGAGGGAGTGCCCTCCCTCTGTGAATTCCTTACATGCCGCGATCTACATAGATTGCAGCATGTAGGGGGTTAACAGCGTGGTCACTGTCCATATGTACCCCGCTGTTTCAGCAGGATGCCAGCTATTGGTAAAAGCTTCTGATTCCTCGCCATAAAGGACCAGGCGTCATAAATTCTGCAATCTAGCATAAGTAGATCAGGTTCTTGGCTATTAGTCCCAGCCAAGACCAGGAGGTAGAAGCAGTTTTTAACATATTCTGCCTTCTCTCTTGCAGACTATATAGTGCTCAATGAGCACTATGCTGTGAAGAGAGAAGTGCCGCTTCCATTAGACGACCCGGCGATCACGTGATCGACAGGTGCCCCATGCCACAGCACAGCTGCAGGGTCCTAGCAGTTCCAGATTAGCTCTGTTAGTGGCTACTGTCACTACTGGGGGATGGTTCCCCTTGGTAACCTGGGCTCCTATGGATGCTGCTCTTATGGATGCCCCAGTTATAGTGGAAAAGTGTGAAAAAAGACAATGTAAAGGATCCCCAAAGTTCGTATATGACATAGATGTTTAAAAAATAGTTAGAAGAATAAGTAAAAAAAATAAAATTACAGAATAAAATAAAATAAAAATATATATATATATAGTAAAAAAAAATGACCCACCGCCACCAACTAAAACTGTCACCAAATGTACCCTGTAATCCAAGATTATACAAATTACATATCAAAACGTCCAAAACAAAATGAGAATCCCATTGCTGTACTTTATTTTAGCGTAAATATGCAAATTCTAAAACAAGCTTTTTATTTTAGCTCTTTACCACTACTAAAACTAAAAATGGAAAAAAGTGAAAAAATATATTTAAAAAATAGCCCTATATGTCACGGCACGAGAAATGCAAAAGTAAATTTGGTAGCTAAAGGAAAAAATAATAGGGCAGTAAAACCACCACATGGGTAAAAGTGTCTTGTCCTCTTGAACCGAAACACCCGGTCCTTCAGAGGTTAATAATTTATTTCTTAATACTTTTATTTCAAACATCTTCTAAGACATAGTTATTACGTCCTTCTTGCTACACAGAAGTTCTCAGTCCGGGGAATAGTGCAATTATTCACATTTCCGAACTTCATTTCCACAATGGTATTTTGTGGCATTTTTTGAAATGAACAGATTGCATTTATATAACATAACCTAGATTTGGCACCTTGCTGCTTTTACAATTACCTATTCTTTTTATGCAGTTACCCTTTTTCACCTATCATAACCACTGTAATTATATGACTTCACACACCACAGACAACACATCTCTTTCCCACTCACAATTACCTTACAAACCATTACATTTAAAAGGCCACTTTTGTTTCTGTTTTCTTCCTCCCTCCATCATATGTCAGAGTGTTTTAGAAAAGTTCGTTCCAATTATTGATGTTTTTATTCTTCACTCGATTGTATTTTTATACATTTTATTTCATCTTGTGCCATTAAAGTTTTTATTAGTGCTAACAAGTATAATAGTTGTTTATACAACAACATTTATGTTCTACAGCAATATGTTGAATGGATTGACGATGATTGCTGTTTTCTGAAAGGGAATATGGCATCCAAAAATGACCTATTGTATAAATCAAGTTTTTTTATGTTAAATGTACGAGGGTGAGTCAATAATTATCCACACTCCAGTTATATTAAAACCTTTGTTGGCTGAACTGTCTCATTAACGCTTTCCATTGTAGGCCACTGTCTCCCCAATCACTACTGTGCAGGTTTGACTGTGTTCCATCAGATAATTTGTGACTGCAGTGCAAGAAAAAATGGCTGCCCCACTTGGGATTTGTAGAAAACGTTGTGGTCTATGGGTGTGTCTGGTGCTGATATTTATCGAAGACTTTGTGCACAGTATGCAGAAAGTCATTGTCGGAATTAAGTGTGTATGAATGGATAGAGGAGTTCAAGGAAGGTCGAAAAAGTGTCATCGACAACGCAGGAGGAAAGCCATCTGCACTCTGCACCCAATCCAAGAAAGTCAGTGACTTTGTGCCAGACAGGTAAAACACCACTATGGGAAGTCTGTGTGCACCCACAGCATAGGTGGGTACTAGGCAACCCAAGACATGAACCATGAAGAAATCAGAGTGCCCAAACATGGCAGACTTTCACTGCGCCGAGGACATAGGCCTCTGCACAAACCCTCAGCAATTGCAGGCATAGAGCGGACTCCGATGCTAGCGCAGCTATGAACGTCTCATTTGTGCAGTATCGCTTCTCTTGTTTGGCCCAAAGCAGTGCCCCGGATAACTGTGGTAACGCAAGAGAAAAGACATGTTGGCCTCGGCCCACAATTCATGCCCTAGTCAGTGAGTGAGTTTGTTTGGGCAAGATAGGTAAAACACCACAATTGGAAGTCTGTGTGCACCCACAGCATAGGTGGATCCTAGACAATCCAAGACATGAACCATGAAGAAATCAGAATGCCCAAACATGGCAGACTTTCACTGCGCCGAGGACATAGGCCTCTGCACAAATACTTTGCAATCGTGGGCATAGAGCGACTCCGATGCTAGTGCAGCTATGAATGTCTAATTTGTGCAGTATTGCTCCTCTTGTTTGGCCCAAACCAGGGCCGCGGATAACTGTGGTAATGCAGGAGAAAATACATGTTGGCCTCGGCCAACAATTTATGCCCTAGTCAGTCAGTGTATTAGTGCCAGATAGGTAGAACACCGCGATGGGAAGACTTAGTGCACCCATAGTATTGGCAGACCCTGTAATATTCCTGTAGCAAAGGTATAAGCAGACCCCGGTAACATTTCTGCAGCAAAAGCATAGGCAGACCCCTGTAACATTTATGTGGCTGAAGTATAGGCAGACCCCAGTAACATTTCTGTAGCAGAAGTATAGGCAGACCCCAGTAACATTTCTGTAGTAACAGTATAGACAGACCCCAGTAACATTTCTGTAGCAGAAGTATAGGCAGACCCCTGTAACATTTATGTGGCAGAAGTATAGGCAGACCCCAGTAACATTTTTGTAGCAGAAGCATAGCCAGACCCCTGTAATATTTCTGTAGCAGAAGCATAGGCAGACCCCTGTAATATTTCTGTATCAGAAGTATAGGCAGACCCCTGTAACATTTCTGGAACTAAAGTATAGGCAGACCCAGTAACATTATTGTAGCAGAAGTATAGGCAGACCCCTGTAATATTTCTGTAGCAGCAGTATAGGCAGACCCCTGTAAC
Organism: Eleutherodactylus coqui; assembly: GCF_035609145.1. Lineage (NCBI taxonomy): Eukaryota > Metazoa > Chordata > Amphibia > Anura > Eleutherodactylidae > Eleutherodactylus > Eleutherodactylus coqui. The sequence goes on from NC_089837.1 coordinate 62,078,993, forward strand.
ATTTCTGTAGCAGAAGTATAGCAGACCCCTGTAACATCTCTGTAGCAGAAGTATAGGCAAACCCCAGTAACATTTCTGTATTAACAGTATAGACAGACCCATGTAACAATTCTGTAGCAGAAGTATAGGCAGACCGCAGTAACATTTATGTGGCAGAAGTGTAGGCAGACCCCAGTAACACTTATGCAGCAGAAGTATAGGCAGACCCCTGAAACATTTCTGTAGAAGGAGTATCGGCAGACCCCTGTAACATTTATGTGGCAGAAGTATAGTCAGACCCCTGTAACGTTTATGTAGCAGAAGTTTAGGCAGACCCCAGTAACATTTTTGTAGCAGAAGTTTAGGCAGACCCCAGTAATATTTATGTAGCAGAAGTATAGTCAGACCCCAGTAAAATTTCTGTATCAAGAGTATAGGCGAACCCCTGAAAATTGGGGTACCATGACTGTAGGCGAAGGCCGGAAAAATTAGTTAGTTAAGAGTATAGGCGAGGGCCAGAAAAATTAGTGTACCAAGAGTAAAAATGTACCCCTGAAAAATTGCTCAACCGAGAGGGCAGGTGAAACTCATAAATACTTTTTTTAAAGATACAGCTCGCTGTTGCTTAATTTGTAACACAGCCTGGAGGCAGCCCTGTTAAAAAAAATTGGTTCATGTTAAAGTATCAATACTTTTGAAACTTTGAAAAATTGGAAAAAAATTGTTAGATGAGCCTTTTGGTCCACCAAAAAATTGGCAGTTCAGCGTGATGACATGATGTTTCAGGAGGAGTAGGAGGAGGAGGACTAATATTAGAGACAGATTGCCGAAGCTAAATGCCACATTTTTCCGGTGATAGAGAAGAATGCTTTTATCTGCAGTTGCAAAGAATCTTTAGGTTCTGCTGCTCTTCGCTGGTGGAGAAGAGAAGTTTGGGGAAATCCAGGCTTTGTTCATCTTTATAAATGTAAGCATGTCGGCACTGGCAGTTGACAGGCGGGTACGCTTGTCTGTGATGATTCCCACAGCTGCACTAAACACCCTCTCTGACATTACGCTAGTGGCAGGGCAAGCCAGCACCTCCAGGGCATACAGCGCAAGTTCATGCCATGTGTCCAGGTTTGACACCCAATAGTTGTATGGAGCAGAGGCATCACGGAGGATGGTGGTACGATCGGCTACGTACTCCCTCACCATCTTTTTACAATGCTCCCTCCGACTCAGCTTTGACTGTGGAGTGGTAACGCCTTCTTGCTGGGGAGCCAGAAAGCTGGCAAAGGCCTTGGAGAGTGTTCCCCTGCCTGCGCTGAACATGCTGCCTGATCTCTGCGCCTCCCCTGCTACTTGGCCATCGGAACTGTGCCTTCTGCCACTAGCGCTGTCAGATGGGAAATTTAGCATCACTTTGTCCACCAGGGCCCTGTGGTATAGCATCACTCTCGTACTCCTTTTCTTTTCGGGAATGAGAGTGGAAAGGTTCTCCTTGTACCATGGGTCGAGAAGGGTGTACACCAAGTAATCCATGTTGGCCAGAATGTATCTAACACGAGGGTCACGAGAAAGGCAGCCTAACATGAAGTCAGCCATGTGTGCCAGGGTACCTGTACGCAACACATGGCTGCCCTCACTAGGAAGATCACTTTCGGGATCCTCTTCCTCCTCCTCCACAGCCCATACACGCTGAACAGATGAGAGGCAAGCAGCATGGGTACCCTCTGCAGTGTGCCCAGCTGTCTCTTTCCCCTCCTCATGCTCCTGCTCCTGCTCCTCCCCCTCCTCCTCCTCCTCCAAAACGCGCTGAGATATAGACATGAGGGTGGTCTGGCTATCAAGCGACATACCGTCATCCCCCGTCTCCTCTTCCAACCGCAAAGCGTCAGCCCTTATGCCTTGCAGCGAACTTCTCAGCAGGCATAGCAGTGGGATGGTAACGCTTGTTTCCTGAGAGGGGGGTTGGATCTGAGTGACAGGTTGGGGCACAGGGAAAGAGGCAGTGGTGTGACCCGGAGGCGGTGAGTGGCCTTCGTCCCACCCTGTGGGGTGCTTGGCTATCATATACCTGCGCATGCTGGTGGTGGTGAGGCTGGTGGTGAGGCTGGTAGTGGTGGCTTCCCGGCTGATCTTGGTGCAACACAGGTTGCACACCACTGTTCGTCGGTCATCCGCGCTCGCACTGAAAAACATCCACACCTTTGAACACCTAGCCCTCTGCACAGAGGCTTGGCGCGAGGGTTTGCTTTGGGAAACAATTGGGGGATTCTTCGCTCAGGCCCTGCCTCTACCCCTGGCCACCCCACTGCCTCTTCCAACCTGTCCTGCTGCTGCACTTGCCTCCCCCTCTGAAGCCCTGTCCTCAGTAGGCTTAGCAAACCAGGTGGGGTCAGTCACCTCATCGTCCTGCTGCTCTTCCTCCGAATCCTCTGTGCGCTCCTCCCTCGGACTTACTGCCCTTTCTACTACCTCACTGATAGACAACTGTGTCTCATCTTCATCATGCTCCTTACCCACTGTAAGCTCTTGAGGCAGTTGCCGGAAGTCCCCAGCCTCATCACCTGGACCCCGGGAACTTTCCAAAGGTTGGGCATCGGTCACGACAAACTCCTTAGGTGAGAGAGGAAACATTTTTTCCCACTCAAGGCAGGGACCCGAGAACAGTTCCTGGGAGTCGGCCTGCTCATCAGAATATGTCATTTTCATGGAGTGAGGAGGCTGGGAGGAAGGAGGAGCAGCAGCCAGAGGATTCGGAGTTGCAGTCCCTAAGCTGGGAGTAGTGGACTGCGTAGAAGACTGGGTGGCCGATACATTGCTGGATGCATTTTCAGCCATCTACGACAGGACCTGCCCACACTGCTCTGTTTGTAATAAAGGTCTACCGCGTGGACCCATTAATTGTGAGATGAATGTGGGGACCCCAGAAACTTGCCTCTCTCCTAATCCCGCAGCAGCCGGCTGTGATTCACCTGGACCAGGAACTCGGCCTGTGCCCACACCCTCACTTGGACGTCCGTGTCCACGTCCACGTCCTCGACCCTTACCGCTACCCCTCATCATGGCGGATTACGAATAGAGCAGGGGCCAAATAAATTACCCCACTGTACAGCACTGACAACTGGGCCTTAATTCACCGCACACAGAGACTTGTAGATAGCGGAGGCTCTATGCTGTGACTAGGAAAAAAGTAACCCGCTGTCTTGCGCTGATACCTAGGGGTAATTTACTGCTTGCAGAGACTTGTAGAATATAGAGGCTGTGTGGAGGGGAAGAAGACTGTAAAGCCAGTGGATAGTGCTGGTAACTGCGGCGATCTCAACCCCACCAACGGAAATGGTATTGTGAGACGCTCTGCACAGAAGACAGAGAACGGTATAAATAATCATGGAACTATTTGCGTACACTTTCACGCTGACAACGGTATTGTAACGCAAACTCCAGCCAGAAAAAAAAAAAATAACGGAAGGCTGCAAACAGGCCTAGCTGCGTAATAGTAAAATGGAAGCACTACAAGTCCCAGCAGCCACCCAGTAAAATGCACATGGTAAGATGTAGCCCAACGAAGGAGCTTTTGTTTTTTTTGGACAGAGGATAGAGGCTGTATAGTGTATACACTTTCTTTGTAGAATTGGCTGCGGCAGTACGCTGTTGGTCTAATTCACTGCAGACACAGAACGGTATAAATAAGTATGGAATTGTTTGCGTACACTTTCACGCTGAGAGCGGTACTGTAACGCACAATCCAGGCAGAAAAAATTGTTGCGGAAGGCTGCAAACAGGCCTAGCTGCGTAATAGTAAAATGAAAGCACTACAAGTTCCAGCAGCCACCCAGTAGAATGCACACGGTCAGATGTAGCCCAACGAAGGAGCTTTTGGCTGTTTGCCACAGAGGATAGAGGCTGTATATTGTATATCACTTTCTTTGTAGAATTGGCTGCGGCACTATGCTGTTGGTCTAATTCACTGCAGACACAGAACCGTATAAATAAGTATGGAATTATTTGCGTACACTTTCACACTAAGAGCGGTATTTTAACACGCACTTCAGCCAGAAAAAAATGTTACGGAAGGCTGCAAACAGGCCTAGCTGCATACAACTAAAATGGAAGCACTACAACTCCCAGCAGCCACGCAGTAAGATGCACACGGTCAGATGCAGCCCAACGAAGGAGCTTTTGGTTTTTTTGGACAGAGGATAGAGGCTGTATAGTGTATATCACTTTCTTTGTAGAATTGGCTGCGGCACTATGCTGTTGGTCTAATTGACTGCAGACACAGAACGGTATAAATAAGTATGGAATTATTTGCGTACACTTTCACGCTGAGAGCGGTATTTTAACGCAAGCTCCAGCCAGAAAAAATTATTACGGAAGGCTGCAAACAGGTCTAGCTGCGTACAACTAAAATGCAAGTACTACAATTCCCAGCAGCCACCCAGTAAAATGCACACGGTCACATGTAGCCCTAAGAAGGACCGTTGGGGTTCTTGTAGACAGGATCCTACACTAACACTTTCCCTATCTCAGCAGCACCTTCCCTATACTCTATGCAAAACTGCTCCCAGCCAGCCACAACAGTAATGCACACGGTCAGATGTGGCCCTAAGAAGGACCGTTGGGGTTCTTGAGGACAGGATACTACACTAACACTTTCCCTATAGCAGCAGCACTTTCCCTAATCTCTCCCAGTGTGTGTCTGAGGCGAGCCGCGGGCGGGACCGCTTTAAATACTCAGCGGTCACTTGATCACGCCAGCCACTCACTGCAGGGGGGTGGGATAGGACTGGAACATCACAGGAGGAAGTGGTAATGCATTCCCTGCATGTCTATTGGCCAGAAAATGGCGCTAAACATGCGGGGAAGGAAATGGAATTGACTCGAACATCACGTGGTGCTCGTCTCGAGTAACGAGCATCTCGAGCACCCTAATGCTCGAACGAGCATCAAGCTCGGACGAGTGTGCTCGTTCATCTCTAATCACTACCAGCCTGAGAGTAAATGACAGAATATGGAATGAGAAACATCCTCAATTGTAGACCAAGAAAAAGTTCAACAGTCAACCAGCTGGAAAAATTTGTGCTCACAGTTTTCTTGGATTCTCATATGCCAGTATTTGAACATTATCAGGAAAAAGGGTCAACAATCAACAATACTCATTTCAGTGAAATGCTCACTTACAAGCTGAAGCCTGAAATTTCATATTCAATGGTATTGTGTTGTTTCTGGCAATGCACATCCATTCACCGCTGCCCATACTGTTGACACTCTCCAAAAACGTTGTATCAAAGCATCCTCCTTATAGTCCCGATCGTGCCTCATCGGAATATCATCTGTTTGATCCCCTGAAAGAAGCCCTAAGAGGATGAAGATTCATGTCTGATAAAGAGGTGAAAACAGCGATGCATTCGAGGCTCGCAGCTCAGCCTAAAACATTTTTTAATTAGGGAATATTAAAGTTTGTTAACAGATGGACAAAAAAGCAGAGAGATTTTGTTTCTGAAAGTTAATTAAAATTAATTCTACAGCCAGAGTGTGGATACTATTTGACTCACCCTCATATTTTATAATGTATTCTAAGAATTTTTTTCAGATTTTTGCACGTATAGCAGTGCATGGAGTCATACAGACTCTGATAGACTTCATATATATGAATATTCTACATTAGAAGCAGTGTCTCTAGAGAAGAATACCTCTGTGCATTTAGAGTCCATGCCATGATTTTTTTTTGTTAGGTTCATATTAAATCTAATGCAAGAGACCTCTATATGTCTCCATATGAAATTCGAGCAATATAAACAGTAGGACTAATAGAGTGTTGGCTATGCAAGATAGAAAATGCATTCAAATTAATGTACGGGTGTGTACTGATGTGCTGATACCAAATATGTATTTTTTTTAAACAAATTTTTTACTCTTTTTTTTAAAAAAAGGAAAAAGTGCACAAAAAGCTTTTTTTTCTTTTACAGATATCTTTGGACCAATTTTACACTGTAAAGGCGAAGTCAGACCAGGATTTTTTTTGGTATGCGCCTCTGAGTGCAAAAAAAAGCACATCTGATAGAACCATTGGCTTCCTTTGGAGTGTTCTGATGTCCATCTTTTGCAGGCGCAAAATACTCGCACCTGCCAAAGATAGGACATCCGTGCACCGGGAAGGTCCATGTTGCGCGTAACAAATCCCCGCGGCGAGTCCCCTCATCACTGAACACTGTGACAGCACTGTCACAGTGTTCAGTGACAAGGGGACTCCCTGTGGGGATGGAGAAATCCTCTGCCACAGCTGTGACAGCTGTGACAGCTGTGGCAAAGGAACGCAATGTTCTCCCATTGCTTTCAATGGGGCCATCACTGCTGTCGCTGGCCCCATTGAAAGCAATAGGATGCAGACAACCCCCGCAGTGATTTTCGCGGGTTTAAATATAAGTCCTTCACTGAAAATCATCCCTAGTTGAAAAAAAAAAAACATCACTTTTTGCAATGCCAGCACTGATCTAAAGAACTTTCAAGAGACGGGGATTTAAAAATCCCCACTTTTTGATCGTGCCGGTCTGATTATCTGAGCGCTCAGCCAATCACAGGCAGCGCTCAGCCATTCATTGAATTCAATGAATAGAGTCCCGACAGTGGCGGAGAGGCGGACAGTGGCGGAGAGGCGATGTATTATTTTTTTTACAGCAGCTAGGGATGATTTTCAGGGAAGGGCTTATATTTTAAGCTCTTCCCCGAAAAAACTCTGTGGAGCTACAGTCACACGCATCTTGAACATTTATGGAGCGCATTTGTTTGCGCGCATAGGTGCGCAAAAAAAAGGTGCTCGTCTGATTGAACCCTAAAAGAAGGACAAAAAACTCCCCCAAAACTAAATTGCTGTTTTTGTTCCTTTCCCCTTCCAAAAACCACAATAACATTAATCAATAGTAATCATATGTATCTCATAATGGTACAAAAAGAAAAAAAAGAACTCACAGCTCTGCCCATGGAAAAATACTAAAGTTATAGGTCTTCAAATGCAGCAATGCAAAACAAATTTAGATGTACTCCAAATGGTACCATGCAGTGAACAAGCCCTCATATGAGCAAGGCAGACAGAAAAACTAAAAAGTTATGGTTTTTGAAAAGCAGAGATAAATAGTCCAAAAACTACCCCCATCCTTAAGTACCCAACTCAGCCATATCAGAAAGGGGTCAAACTAAGTTAGATACTTGGCAGGTTGACTTTGTCATCAGCCGCTGTTACTCTTGCCTCTTGGTTATGGCATGAACTAGCTGGTGCTCTAGATGAGATGTTTTTTAGTAAACTGTTACTTCAAATAGATAATTCCTGGAAATGGTTTAATGGCACTGTTTATTTTAACTGAAGTCGCATTAAATATTATACGGCCATAATGAAGTGGGGTTTTTAAGCAGATTATTAAATGAATTTAATGAGCTCTCTCACTCTCTCAGTAGGTTAAATGTGCCTCTGCTTATTATGCATGGAAAGTAAAAATCTTGGCTAAATGGATCTGATTGTGCTGGCCACATCAGTATTTTAATCTAAAGTTCAATTGCCACCTAATTTACATTTCAGAACAATCTGAAACTATTTTCTAACAAATGAGGGTCACTAACATTTTATTCACAGTTGGAAAAACTGTTCTGAAACACACAGACTGATTGCTTTCATTAAGTTTAATTAGATTCTATCACACTTGTGAAGGGAAATGCAGTGGGGTTTCATGTCTAGAAGTTCTGGGCCTTGAACTGACATGCATTGGTAAACAGGAAAACAATAGTGATGTAGATATTGTATTGTCCATCAATTTGTCACAAAATGTTATCTCTCAAACTAACCAACAGAAACCATGCCGTGTGAAGTTGGGAACAACTATTACATGAGTCCAGTTTCCCTTCTGCCAGAAAGCGGCCATATACTTACCAATGTAGTGATACAAAAGGGCAGGTAAAAGAACCACATCCTTCAACATACAGACAGCCAAAATGCTAAATAGAGGAACATTGCATAGGTGCAAAGTAGTACTGAACAACCATTCACACACCTTTTTTAAACTGCATGTATACCATAACTGTACCCCTTTTTATAAACTGGGCACCTCAGCTTTAACCAAACACCATTAGTTCATAAGGCATGATTGGCTGATTGCTGTGATCAATCACAGGCAGCCCTTAGCTGTCAGTTAACAAATGGCTGAGGGCTATATCGGATTTGCTGAGTGCTCAGCCAATCAGATACAGCGTTTTCAGCAGGCGTGGATTTTAAATCCCCGCCTGCTGAAACACAGTCAGAGCAGTGCAGGGAGAAGACAGGCTGGATGCGCCTGAGCCCCGGCAGCTGTGGAGAGGTGAGTACATATATTTTTTACACATTCTAGGGATGCTTTTAAGGAAGGCCTTATATTTAAAGCCCTTCCCCGAAAATCCCTGCAGGGCTTGCCGGCATCCTATTGCGTTCAATGGGGCCAATGGCGGCAATCGCGGCTTCATTGAAAGCAATGCTGCACAGAACTGCATTTACGCATGTTTATACACGTACGTGGGCGCGCAATTTTGTGCGCACCTATGTACGGCACACGCCCACACTCGTGTAAATGTACCCTGAAGGATCGTCTAACAATAATAAACTCATCCTGATGTCCTGAAATGCTAACCCGCTGCCTAGATGGGCAGCATGCATGTAGGTCCCCGAACTCCTTCAGAGGTTACATCAACCCAACCAACAAATCAACCGCGGTCTTAATGTCATCCTCAAATCTGACAAAAATATGTCCATACCTGTTGGATTAAGATGGACCCCATCAGGGCATGAGTAGACAGCTGTTATCTTTCTCCAACATTCTCTGCCTCAGGGCAAAACCATCTAATGAACTAATGAAACTGGCAATCCTTAAATTTCAAACTCTACGAGTTTGCTCAGTGGCCACAGTCCCGGGCCCCCTTCTAAGACTTTCTGGCTACCATCTCAGACCAGCTAATCAAACAATGGAGTATGATGCTCTGTTTGTGCTCCAAATCTGCTTTTATCAATGATAACAGCAGAACAAGTTTCAACTGGCCTAAGTCATTTCTCCCAGCATGGATAATCAACACTGTGACGACTAATTATAATCACTTCGAGCAGTACTTGGACTGACCATAATCCCCTGATGCCCTGCCAGTGGATCTCGACAAAGGAAACTCCAAGATTAGCACCTATAGTGCTATGTTTTACTACAGGTTATCCCCTGTCCACAGGGCAGAGGTTAACCTGCTGATTGTGGGGGTCTCACACCGCCAAGAGACTCCCTGCAATAACAGGGGTCCCATGGGGCCCGTCTTCAGAGCAGGGTTAAGTTTTCTTCAGATGAGTGTGATTTTGGAACGTTTTGCGGGTGTGATGACATGAAGCCATTGATTGGAATGGTTTTGTTTTCACTAGTGTGATTCTCTCGCGAGAAAAACTAGGCTGTGCCCCATCTTTCTTGATCATAGTTTTTGTGCATGGGAAAAAAGATAGGGCAGGACTGCACGCATGCAAAAAAAAGAGTTTTAACTGGTTCGGACATGCGCCTGTCTGAAGATGCCCTAAAATTGAAAGGGTGAACTCTGCTGCAGATCCTCAGAGAGAATCTGTCCCAGGGATGTGGATTGTGACTCATCTTCTGATGTGGATTTTATGCTGCCCAAAATCTGCACCAATCCTGCTACATCTGAACATTGTGTAAATCACACCGACACAATCCATAGTCTCACACACAGACCGTAGAGGGAGTATTCTGTATAATTTTGGGCAAGGGTATTTAAGAAGGACATCTCAGAGCCTGAGCATTTCAAAGACGGATAACTAAAGTAATAAATGGAAGGGGCGGACTACAAGACACATGAGGAGTGACTAAAAAGAACCTCTGCGTAAATATACTCGTAAAATAATCCCTCCCCTAGAAGATGTCAGATGGATAAAACCTTCTCTGTATGATTGTAACGTTGATATAAGTAGGTGATTACAATATCAGAGCAAAAGGATCATTTATTGTGGAAAGCTGTCCCCTTGTACCCTGTTCTACCACCTCTAGCTTGGACACAAGATGTGATACGGGGGGCATGGAGGCTCTGGTACCCTGTTGTATCGCCTCTAGCTTGGATACAAGATGTGATACAGATGGGCATGGAGGCTCTAGTACCCTGTTGTACTGCCTCTAGCTTGGATACAAGATTTGATACAGGCAGGCATGAAGGTTCTAGTACCCTGCTGTACTGCCTCTAGCTTGGATACAAGATGTAATACAGGGGGCATGGAGGCACTAGCACCCTGTTGTACTGCCTCTAGCTTGGATACAAGATGTGATACGGTGGGCGTGGAGGCTCTAGTACCCTATTGTACCACCTCTAGCTTGGGTACTAGATGTGATACAGACGGGCATGGAGGCTCTAGTACCCTGTTGTACTGCCTCTATGTTGGATACAAGATGTAATATGGGTGGGCAGGGAGGCTCTAGTACCCTTTTGTGCTGCCTCTATCTTGGATACAAGATGTTATACGGGTGGGCATGGAGGCTCTAGTACCCTATTGTACCGCCTCTAGCTTGGATACAAGATGTGATACTGGCAGACATGGAAGCTCTAGTACCCTGTTGTGCTGCCTCCAGCTTGAATACGCGATGTGATACAGCTGGGCATGAAGGCTCTAGTACCCTGTTGTGCCGCCTCTAGCTTGGATCCAAGATGTGATACAGGCGGACATGAAGGCACTAGTATCCTGCTGTACTGCCTCTATCTTGAATATAGGATTTGAGACAGGTGGATCCAGTATTAGTACTCTGTTGTACCACCTCTAGCTTGGAAACAAGACGTGATATGGGTAGGCGTTTAGGCACACAGGTTCTGTATGATATTCTGCAGCATATTGGTCCACATTTGCTGTAACTGGGCCTCTAAATCAGCATTTCCCAAACTCCAGTCCTCATGGACCCCCACAGGCCATGTTTTGTGGATTTTCTCAGCATTGCACAGGTGATAAAATTGTTGTCAGTTCCTCAGACATTGCCACAGGTGTTCTTACTATAGGATATTCTAAAAACATGACCTGTTGGGGGTCACTGAGGACTGGAGTTGGGGAAACACTGCTCTAGATTGTCCAAACTTGTAGACTGTGGAAGTTGGTGTCTCAGATGGTCCCACACATATTCTATTGGGAATAAATCTGGTGAACAAGCAGCCATGGACGTGTGACAATGTTATTAAGGCATTCCTGTGACCCCCTTGTGTGTGTAGCCGAGCATTATCCTGCTGGAAAATATACAGGGAGATGTATGACTTATAGCAGCTGTACATATATAATTATATACAGGGGATATGAGATCTTTGCAGCCCATTCTTTCTGTGTGCTCTCGCATTGCATCTTTCATTGTTTTCAATGGGTCCGGCGACAGCATTGAACCACGTACTAGGTGCATGTGGTGCAATTCGACATTTCCGTATTGTCAGCGACAGTGGAGGATCGCTACTTCCCAGAGTGATGCAAGACATTCTTGATACAAAAATGCCTTGCATCTGTGGCAAAATCTCAGGTTGGCAAGCGCAATATCGGGCTGTGATTCAAATTAATCTAAGAGGCTACAAACAAATTTTTATATAGTCCAGGAAATGAGTCATGTATGAAAAGCTTATGCCAAGGGCCTAGATCATGTTTGTAAGTTTGTTTTGCAGCTGTAGGCAGTATGGTTTAGGTATGGGTACTGGTACAGTTGGTGGGGGGCCCAAGCTGAACTTTTGCACCCTGAGCCTTTAGTTACGCCCCTGCTGACAAGTGCTGACTTGTCATGGTTGCACTTCCCACACTCTGATCCTAGAGGAATGACACGTAGCCAAGGCCAGAGCATGATCGCAGGCCAGCTTCGAAACCCCTAGGATGGGGAATGCCAATAAACGGGATGGGGAGATTAGTAGTACTTATCACTTGGACACCACTGTTCCCACACACTGGTATTCTACGCAGCGGAGAAATGAACACAGAGATTTCTATATAGTACCTCCTGTCCCCAGGAATGGTTAGGGCCATGTATAACTTTTACTAAATAATAACTGGTATAACAAGTGATGCAGGTACAATTCACTCTACAACATTAAACAGACTACAGTTCAGTGGTAGGGAGGATACACAGGATGAATATGGCCCTACAGTCCACCTTATCTGTATGTCACCGGTCCTGGATTGGGAACGCTCCAGAGGAAGAAGGGGGTAGGGATCACTCCACAGACTCTCTGGCAGACAATTATTAAAGAAGGCTTAGCCAATAAACATGGCAGATACGTGGGTGTCACATTAAAGTACCTCTGTGCGGTGATCCTAACTATGGACGGTCGCACAGGAAAAGCCTGAAGTGTGAACTGGTACCTGCTAAGGTGGGTTCCTGTATACAGAACTATTTGAGTCTGCTCTCACACTGGGAGTTTTGGTAACTCACTCCATCCACATCCAGACTTCACTCGCTACGAGATATCGCTCCTCTTCCTTCATCTTCACCTACACGAAGCTGAAGGTTCTTCCATGTGACTCTGTGTTAGCACTCTCTTCGAACTCCTGAAGATGGACTTCTTTCCCACTCTCAAGCACTCCTATTTATACCTTCTCTCATACCCCAAGACATGACAAACTGATACATTTACTTTATTACTGTTAACCTCTCAAGCGCCGCAGCTGTGCAACACACACACTGGGGATGACAGGACAAGCTGTGCACAGTGCATCTACAGGAGACAAACATGTATGACATTTATGGAGGGGACCAGGATGGTGTTCTGGGCCACTACAACTTCACCTCAAAGGATAGCTCATCCATATAGTACACCGCACAGAGAGCTCCTCTATGAGATTAGATCAGAGAATTTGATTTAAAGTCGTGTAGCCCTGAAGCTTGTACTTAAAGGAATGATTGTTATAACATGACTAGTTCCATTTACACTTGAAATGTACAGTATGTTTCCTCAGTATCTGTCTCATATCCGCATTTTTATCAAGCTAAGCATGCCGTGTACTTGTTCTTATTTGTGGAACATGTCATCAGAATCAAATCCAGACAATTTTGCTTTTATCTCAATAGCAGCAAACTAACTTCTCTAAAATCCCAATATCTTATATTGGACAAGAGCCATTCAAATTGCAAACGATTCCGATTTGTTTTAAATTTATCTAAAGCATGTTTTTTTGTAACAATTACACATATTATACAGGAAATGTACAGAAATTTCAAGCTATAGTAAAAAACAAGTTAAGTTTATTCTTTGGGTCAGTACGATTACATCAAGATCAATTGTATACTGTTTTTTTAATTTCCTTTACTACCTTTAACCCCTTAGTGATGGCCCCATTGCCTTTTTACGTCCTAGCTAAGTGGGCTTTAATCCTAGAGGATGTAAAAACATGCATCCTCTTTGGATTAATGCCCTCTTAGCTGAGGACGTGACAGCTCCATGCTGTCAGTGCCCACAGGTAGCCGACAGCATGGAGCTGTCATCCCAGGCTGTAGGGATCCCACCCCCCCCCCCCCCCCCTGGCAATGCGATCGGCGCTATCCAATGGATAGCGCCGATTGCAATAAAGTGAGAAAAAGTTTTTAAAAAGTTAGATATTCAGCTGCCCTGATGGATCGTATCCATCAGGGCAGCTGAGATTACTCGCCCGCCTTGTCGAAGGTGTCCCGTGGTGCACTGGTCCTCCGGGACCCGTCACCGCTCTTCTGCGCATGCGCGTCAGACGTATGACATCACGCGCATGCAAAGAAGGCCGAGAGCCCTGGCAAATTTAAAATATCCTGGCTCCCGGCTCCTGAAGGTAGCCAGGAACCAGGAGAAGTCACCGGGGACCGCGAAAAAGTTAAAAAAAGTTTTTTAAAAAGTGCCAGTTTCACCTCCCCTCATGGATCCGATTCATGAGGGGAGGTGAAAATACTCACCTCTGGTCCTCTGTGATGTCCTGGTCTTCCAGGAACCAAAGTCCCCTTCTCCGCATGTGCGCCCGATGTCAATCATCGGGCGCGTGCACAGAGGGGCTCGAGCCCCGGTAAAATCAAAATCCCTCTGCTCCTGGCTACCATGTGTAGCCAGGAGCAGAGAGATGTCACTGGGGACATGATCACTGTTATCCAATGGATAACAGGGATCATTTAAAGTAAAAAAAAGGTGTAAAAAAAGTAAAAAAAAGTTTTTAAAAGTAAAAAAAAAAGTTTAAAAAGCTTACGTTTCATCTCCCCCCAAGGATAATATCCATGAGGGAGGATGAAATGACGTACCTAAGGCTCCCGGATTTATCCGCGGACCTTACCCCAGCTTCTGCGCACACGTCCGTCGCCAAAATGGCAGACGCATGCGCAAAATCCGTAGATTTCCAGGGTAATTTAAAATCTCCCTGCTCCTGGCTACAAAACTTAGCCAAGAGCCTGGAGATTTCACGGGCGGGCGCGGTGAGCGGTTCCTGATCAGTTGTTTGCCGGTATCCAATGGATAATGGCGATAACGTAAGAGTAAAAAAAAGTTGAAGCTTCATCTCCCCTCATCGATGCGATCGGTGAGAGGAGATGAAACTTTGTTCCGTACAAGTCAGCAATGAGGCCTGGAATTTATTCAGTTATGTCCTGCAATCCAACGGGTATTCTCTCCATTATAGGCCTAGCCATGTGTCCTATAAGTAGATTGGGCCCACAACGGGAATGTTTCTGAACGCGGGACAAACAGGGGTATCCATTTTGGGGTGAACGTCTTCATTCCTATATACACTGTACAAAAAAAACTGTTTTTAAATTGACACAATTGCCAAAAAAAATGAAAATCGTAATTTTGTCCTTCTGCTTTGCTTAGATTCATTCAAATACTGTGGGGTCAAAATATGCAGTACATCCCTAGATGAATTCGTTAAGGGGTCTAATTTTCAAAATGGGCTCATTTGAGGGGGTTCTTTATCGTTTTGGACGCTCAATGGCTCTACAAGTGGGCAATGGGGCCTGGAATAATATTCAGTTGTACCCTGAAATCCAACGGGTGCTCCTTCCATTATAGGCCTAACCATGTGTCCTGTAAGTAGTATAGGGCCACAATGGGTATGTTTCTGAACACAGGACAAACAGGGGTATCCATTTTGGGGTGAAAGTTTTCATTTATTTGTGTGCTGTACAAAAAAAACTGTTTTTAAATTGATACAATTGCCAAAAAAATGATAATTGTAATTTTTTTTTACTACTGCTTTGCTAAGATTTATTCAAAAATTGTAGGGTAAAAATACACAATACACCCCTAGATGAATTTGTTAAGGGGTCTAGTTTTCAAACTGGGATCATTTATTGGCGTTCTCTGTCATTTTGGCCGCTCAAGAGCTCTACAAATGGGCAATGGGGCATAAAAGGCCTTCAAGCAAAATTTCTGTTCTAAAGACTCTGGCTACTCCTTTCATTTTGGGCCCCGTTGTGCATCCAGACATAAGATTAGGGTCACAATGGGTATGTCTCTATGAGTATGAACTCTAAATTGAATTAATTCCTGAAAAAAACTGTGGGGTCAAAATACTAATGACACCCCTCAGTGAATACATTAAGGGATGTAGATTTCAAAATGGGGTCATTTGTGGGGGGTTTCTATCATTCTGACACCCATGAGCCTTTGCAAACTTGGCTTGCTGTAAGAAAACAAAGTGTTCCTCAAAATGCTGAAAAGTAATGTTGAATTTGTACATCATCTAAATGGTTAAAAAAAACACGAAAGTTTTTCAAATGTGCATTCAGAATAAAGTAAACAGATGGAAATAAATATCCTATCAAAAATGTGTACAGTATGTTTGGACATATTTGAGATATTATGGTTGAAAATGTGAAAAAATGACAATTTTTTCCAAATTTCTCCAATATTAGTACTTTTAATAAATATGCACAAATTATATCGGTCTATTTTTACAACCTAAATGAAGTACAACATGTGGCGAAAAAACAATGGATATGCAAAACCTTTACGAAGTTATGCTATGTTGAGTGACACATGTCAGATTTCCAAAATTTGGCTCCGTCACTAAAGGTGCAAACAGGCTTCGTCACTAAGGGTTTAAAGAATGAAGAACTGTTTTTAAAAAAATACCTGTTTTTACTGGAAAAGCTGAACTTCCTATTGTTATCATTAAGGTTTATTTATGACTTTATGATCACTTTCTCTTAATTTATTTTAAGCAGAAGGGTGACAAAAAAACCCAGCAATTCTGGCATTCCTTTTTTTAATAGCGTTTACCATGTTGAATAAATAATGAGATATTTTAATATCTAAGAATTGTAAATAAGTGACAATACCAAATGTGATATTTAAATTGTTTGGATGACTATTTGAATCATAGAATGGTAGAGTTGGAAGGGACCTCTAAGGTCATCGGGTCCAACCCCCTGCTCAGTGCAGGATTCACTAAATCATCCCAGACAGGTGTGTGTCCAGTCTCTGTTTGAACACTTCCATTGAAGGAGAACTCACCACCCCCCGTGGTAACCTGTTCAACTCATTGATCACCATCACAGTCAGAAAGTTTATTCTAATATTGAATCTGTGTCTCATCTCTTTCAGTTTCATCCCATTGCTTCTAGTCTTTCCTTGTACAAATGAGAATAGGGCTGATCCCTCTGCACTGTGACAGCCCTTCAGATATTTGTAAACCGCTATTAAGTCTCCTCTCAGCCTTCTTTTTTCCAAGCTAAACATTCCCAGATCCTTTAACCGTTCCTCACAGGACATTGTTTGCTGACCACTCACCATCCTGGTAAGTGTACTTTGAACTTGCTCCATTTTGTCAATGTCTTTTTTAAAAAGAGGTGCCCAGAACTGTATTCCAGATGAAGTCTGACTAAGGAAGAGTAGAGACAGATAATTATCTCACGCCATCTGGACTCTATGCTTCTCTTAATACATCCCAGAGTTGTGTTTTGATACTGCATCACACTGTTGACTCATGTTCAGTCTGTGATTTATTAGTATACCCAAGTTTTTTTCGCATGTGATAAACTTTTTCTTCCTTTTTAGCACGTATTTAAGCTCTGTGTTCATCCATTTTGGTCTCTTTACATGCTTCCCATTCTTCCTTTTAGGGATTGCTAACAATTGTGCTTTGAGAATCTCATTTTGCGAAATTCCTCAATCCTCTGCCTTTCTCAAATCGAACCAATCCAAGCAGCATGTAGTGTCTTAGACTAATGATAAATACTAACGCACAGTGTGCATCAGGTAGTCAGAGAAGGTGTGCAGTCATCTCCATTTACCAGGAATGGAGGGTTGCTTATTTATGGACACCTTCAAAAGGATACAGTTTGTCATGACAACCCATCAACACCAGACAGTCAAAATGCAGCTGATTTGATAGAGAGCCAGAGCGGGTACCCCTTTGGATGGCTGTATACTTGCAACAGTCAGCATTGTCTACAGCATTTAAGTAATTGAACAACCACAACTGGGCATAGCTCCAATCGTGGCTGTTGAGTCAGGCTGTTAATGGTATGAGAGAGCAGTTAGTTGCTTACCATTAAATGGGCTTGGCTTCTGAGCCTGCTTCATATTTTCTAACAATAGATTCCTTTTACTAAACACATAGTAAATATGTCACTTTTTAATTATCCGAATCTTCATATATATTTTCACTAACATATAGTATTTTTCTATTTGCAATTTTGTCCTTCAAATTAGGAATAATGGTAATTAATAGAGATGAGCGAGCACGCTCAGATAAGGCAGTTACTCGAGCGAGCATCACTCTTCTCGAGTAACTGCATTCTCGTCCGAGCAGGCTCGGGGGGGGGGGGGGGTGAGAGTGAGAGAGATCTCTCTCTCTCCCTGCCGCCCCCCCAAGCCTGCTCGGACGAAGATGCAGTTACTCGAGAAGAGTGATGCTCGCTCGAGCAACTGCCTCATCCGAGTGTGCTCGCTCATCTCTGGTAATTAATATTGTTTGGCCCAATCTCAACAATTTGAGACAAATATTCCATAATGAAGAAACATGTTTTAAATATCCGTTTGCATTACCAGGCACGTGATAATTACAATTTCATATGATATATATAGACGTGATTACAGTATAATATAAGGATGCCATTATGCATTATAAAATAACCATATTTCAATAATAATAAAAAAATATTCAAAGGTTAAAATGCAAATCACAATAGCAGTACATACAAATCAAGAAATGGGGAAATGCAATATTCATAGGAGTCTGCAGAGCTCACATTATTACTCAAATTTGCATTAGGGAATAGCACTATGTCCCCTGCATATAAATGGTTCTGGATTATTAATACTTTGTTTATTCCCTTTGTTATGTATGAATATAAAGCATTTAGTACAGAAAACAACATTTTAATGTCTTTAACAACTAAGCACCAATATAATCTTTAATGATCTGGAAATAAAAAAAATAAAAAAACAGCAGCGTGTTTATAGCACAACAAATGAAAACATTAAAGTTTTACATCCGGTGAACCTTTGATAATATCTTGAATATTTATGTTGTCTTTTTCTTCTTTTGAAGAGACAAAAGATATAAATTTAAGCAATATAATGTTAAAGGTAATACAAAATAAGAACTATAAACAATGCATAAAACAAGGAAAAGCAAAGATTACAGTACTTAACATTTGCTGTGTCTGTTGGATTAGAACTTTTGAAATTGTTTTACTATTTAATGGAGCTCAAAAATGTCCCAAATACGGCACCAACAGTCATATTTCCCTTCGGTGGACGCATGGTGAGATTAAAAACTAAAACAAGACTAGAAAGAATAATTGTCCATAATACAGGTGGCGTGTTCACAAAGTTTTCCAGCAACTCATGGGGTATAAAAGGATTTCTTTTATTTCAGCATTCCATTAAAAACATGGATAAAAAAAATCAACATAAGCATTTTAAAAGTCTACATGTTTCAAGCAGTCATCCTATGTCATGACTAAGAGCTTCTGCTTGATACATGTAGGCTCTTAATACTCATGCTGTTTTTTTTTTATCCATGTTTGTACTGGAATTCTGAAATTCTTTATTACCGCCCAAGCCACTGGAAAACTACTATTTTACTTTGATGTTTGCTAGCTGTGTTTCTCTGCTTCTGTGCACTTTGTAGGATGGAATAGTAGGGCTGGGCAAGCTGAAAATTTCTCCAGTATATAGCAAAACAATCTACTGGCCCAGCAAACAATTGATTGGCAAAAGTCCTAGGCGGCAGACCCACACCAATCTACTATTGATAGCCTGTCCTGAGGATTCGCCATTAGAGATGAGCGAGCATACTCGATAAGGCAAACTACTCGAGCGAGTAGTGCCTTATCCGAGTACCTGCCCACTTATCTCTAAAGATTCGGGTGCCGGCAGGGAGCGAGGAGCCGAATCTTTTGAGACGAGCGGGCAGGTACTCGAATAAGGCACTACTCGCTCAAGTAGTTTGCCTTAGCGAGTATGCTCGCTCATCTCTATTCGCCATCAATAGTTTAAAGCTGCACAACTCCTTTAAATGTTTCCATTAATAAACAACACATAAACAACATCAGGTGGATCAATAAAAAAATATAAAATAATATTTACATTTTAATGCTTTTACATGAAAATGAACTAAATGCAGTGCCTTGTGAAAATATTCACCTCATAGGCATTTTTCCTGTCTTGTTGCATTACAAACTGAGATAAAATGGATTTTAATTTTGATTTTATGTAATGACCTGATAAAATGTTCAACATTCTTATGGTGGCATGGAAAAAATACCCAATTAAATAAATACTGAAACGTTGTGAGCGCATATGTATCAACCCCCTTTATACTTGTATTCACTCCCTTTTCTATGTAACCCCTAAATTAGGTGTCATCCAATGGAAAATCTTCAGCTTCTTGAGAAGCTAATAGGTGATTGAGAAGGCAGAGTGATTAAAATATGTTGCCTCTTCTACTGTAGCTCCTCACTGAGCCTTTTCCAAGAGCTACAATATTCCGCCTGCACACGAACGGAATTTCTAGCGCGTTATTTTATGCACATTGTCCGCCCCAGACCGCAGCCAATATACTCCTATGAGGATCCGCAGTTGTCCCCAGACGGACGGATTTGTATCGCGTTTTTTCACGCGCTTGAAAAAATCTGCGACCTGTTCTAATTTGGGTCGGATTCTGCGCGTGAAGCCTCCAATACAAGTGAATGGGTGCGTTTTTCACGCAGTACATCCGCAGTGCAGCTGCGGATGGAGTCACTGGTTGCTATGACTACAGGAAGTAGGTGTGGTAGGAGGCGTCCCAACACACAGCACAGAGCTTCACAGGCAAATTTCAGCAGCAGCACTGCCCTTCCAATCACCTCATCCACCAGACAGCAGCCACCAGCCACCAGCCTGCAGCCACAAGCCACCAGCCTGCAGCCACAAGCCACCAGCCTGCAGCCACCAGTCATCAGCCACCAGCCTGCAGCCACCAGCCACCAGGCGTAACGAATAATGATCGACATGGGCAAACTTGTCGCAATGATGCAGGACTTCCCTAGCATATGGGACAGTAAGTCCCCAGAGTACTTAAACAAGAATCGAAAGGAACAATCCTGGCTTCAACTCTCCGCTCAGGTTTATGGGGATGCCTGGACGAACGCAATAGAAGCGGAAAAGAAGAACTTGCGTGAGTATTATTCGCTATTGCGTCAAATGTCCTTTTTTTTTCATTTTAACCCCTTAGTGGCCAAGCAGTTTTACTTTAGTTTTTATTGTGCTTTTTTCCATCCCTACTTTTAACACCTTAGTGACGGAGCTTTTTTGCTTTTTTCCTTTTTTTTCCCCTACTCCCTAAAAAATCGTAGTTCCTTTATTTATCCATCGATGTCGCTGTATGAGGGCTTGTTTTTTTGCGGGACGAGTTGTATTTTGCAATGGCACTATTTATTGTACCATATAATTTACTGAAAAACCTTTAAAAAATTGTAATCGGAGAGAAAAAAAAAGACTTTCCACCATCTTTCGGTGCGTCCTGTTTCTGCAGCGTGCAAAGTGCAACAAAAACGACCTGATATTTTTATTCTATGGGTCAGTACGATTACTACGTTACCACACTTATATAGTATTTTTTTTGCTGTAGTACTTGTATTTTTTTTTTAAGATATTTAATTTTTTTAAATTATTTTCTGTGTCCATTTTCTGCGTGCAATAACTTTTTTATTTCTTTGGCGACATAGTTGTGTGAGGGCTCATTTTGTGCGGTATGTCCTGACGTTTCTGTTGGTACCATTTTCGCATACAGTTGACTTTTTGATCGCCTTTATTACGTTTTATCTCGGAAATAGGGTGACCGAAAAAGTGCATTTCGGGCGTAGTTTCTTTATTTTTTTTTACCACATTCACCGTGCAGGGTAAATCATACATTACTTTGATAGATCAGACTTTTACCGATGCAGCGATACCAAAACGGCCACACTGCAGGACGGACGACTCTCCGCAACGCTGACAGAAAAGAGCACATGACCGGCTCCATTGCCGGACTTGTGTTCTTTCCTCCAGCTCTGTGGAAAGACGTCCATCGTGCATTGCGGCCGTCTTGTGCAGGAAGACGGGTGCATCAGCCGCCAGGATGCGCCCAAGTTACTAAGCCCTCCCTGTTTGTTTTTTGCGGAAACAGTTGTATTTTCCACTGGTGCCACTGAAGCAGCATTTATTGGGTTAATAGCCTTGTTCAGCAGACACCCGCAATGTGTAGAGGGAGATAGGTAGTATTTCTTGCCAATGCAGGATGTAAGAACGCAAAATCTGTAGTAATGAATTCCTCTTGTGAATTTTTTTGCAGTGACTGAAATAAAGTCACGCTGGAGAAGCACCCGAAAAAAGTTACATGGATCAACCATGCCCACAAAGATATCTGCTCACCGGGTGAAAGCATGTTGCCAGAATAATTTAACGGTGCTCGCACAAGCAAGAGGGACAAAACGGAGTCTGGGTGTTGGTTTTTAAGCTGTTTTCCAAGGAATGGGCAGTTCTCTAGGGGTTGGGTTTACAATAAAGGGCGGCTGCTGGTTTTTCTGCGCGTTTTTTTCCGCAACACATCCGCGTATATCCGCGCGTGATTTTTCACGCATCCGCACCTATCCGCAAGCACATTTAGGTACCATACGCGTGTGAAAATCCGCTAGTGGAATCCGGAACGCTCATGTGCAGGCGGCCTAAGGCCTCATGTCCACGGGGAAAATCGGGCCCGCTACGGATTCTACATGTAGAATCCGTAGCGGGTCCCTCCTGCCCCGCGGACATGAGCGCTGAAAATACAAATAAATGAGAATAAACTCACCTCCCATCCGCTCCGTTTCTTCTCTTCGCGGCGGCGTCATCTTCTCTCGTCGCGGCCGGATCTTCATTCTTCGGCTCGGCGGATGTGCATGATGACGTCGGTGACGTGCCCCGCGCATGCGCCGGGCCGAAGCAAAATGATCCGGCCGCGACTGAGAGAAGATGGCGCGGCGCCGAAGAGAAGAACCGGAGCGTGTGAGTAAAATATGATTTTTGTGTCCCGCGGATCCGGACGGCTTCCATAGGCTTCAATAGAAGCCCGCGGGAGCCGTCCCCGCGGGAGACCCGCATGAAAATGGAGCATGGTCCAGATTTTTTCATGCTCCATTTTTTTTAAAATCACTTTTATTGACGATCCGCGGGTATTTATCTACCCGCGGGTGGTCAATGCATCCCTATGGGGTGCGGATCCGCGCGCGGGAGAAGAGTTAAAATCCGCTGCGGATTTTAATTCTTATTTTCCCCGTGGACATGAGGCCTAAGGGTGGCTTCACACAAGCGTGTGCATATGTGCGCACAAAAACATGCTTCTATTATAACCAATGCATTCCCTGTTGTGTTCACATAGGGAATGCATTGGTTATAATAGGGAATGCATTATATATACTTACTAGAGATGAGCAAACATACTCGCTAAGGGCAATTACTCGATCGAGCATCGCACTTAGCGAGTACCTGCCCATTCGAAAGAAAAGATTTGGCTGCCGGCGGCGGGCGAGGGAGAGCGGGGAGGAACAGAGGGGAGATCTCTCTCTCCCCCTCGCTCCCCTCTGCTCACTGCCACAACTCACCTCTCACCCACGCCGGCAGCCAAACCTGTTCTTCCGAGCGGGGAGATACTCGCTAAGGACAATGCTCGATTGAGTAATTGTCCTTAGCGATTATGCTCGCTCATCTCTAATACTTACCTGGCCACTGCTGCCATGTGCCCCGCAGGCATGAAGAACACATCTGCCACATGCGGTAGATGTTTTGTTCATCCTCGTGGGGAATAAAGAATTCCCTGCTGCACCTGTCACAGATGTGATAGATGCAGCATCGGAATTCTTAATCCCTGCGGGGAATAAAGAATTCCCTAGTGCAGCTGTCACAGATGACAGCTGTGCTACAGGATCCAGCTGCCAGCATCCGGTAATTGCTTTTCATGGAAGAGCTTTAAATATAAGCCCTTCCCTGAAAAACACGGAAAACTAGTGTAAAAAATAAAAAAACACATACTCACCTTCCTTCAGCTGCCAGGGCTCAGCCGCGTCCTCTATGCTCTGTCCCTGGCTCTGCAATGCAGTTCCTTGAGCAAAAGTTGCCAGTTTGGCAGATCTCGCCTATCATTCATTCAGTGAGAGCTGCCTGTGATTGGCTGAATGCCTCCGGAGCAGCTCTTTCAGCAGCCGTGGATTTTATTTCCCCGCCTGCTCAAAGAGCTACATTGCAGAGCCGGGGACTGATCCCCGGCAGCTGAAGGAAAGTAAGTGTTTTTTTTGTTTTTTTTTACACTAGTTTGGCTTGTTTTTCAGGGAAGGGCTTATTTAAAGCCCTTTACTGAAAAACAATTACGGGGTGCTGGCAGACCATTGCCTTCAATGGAGCCACCGGCAGCAGCTGCAGCTTCATTGAAGGCAATGCGCACCTGCATACATGCATGTTTTTGCGCGTATAGGGGTGCGCACCTATGTACGCACCAACACATGCTCGTGTGAAGGCATCCTAAGGCTCCAAACTGGCAATCATTAGGTGGTTAAGTTAATTTTTAGTCAATTCAAAAGAAATTGACACAATTTACATTACAAAAAATATGCTCAATAGTACCATTATCAAGGTCCTTATCTGCCCCTGTTTCTGAAATACCCCTCATATAGGACAAATGTAATAATCTTGCTTTTCAAAAAATATATACTTTTACTTATGAGAATATCCATTTTTCAATTTTTGAAACCTGGCCGCATGACACATTTAATGAGAACTGCATAATATAGAAAATGAAAATTGATTGTTTATAGAGATAAATCTTGAGTAACCTCTTATCAGTCAATGGAAGACATTATATGCATAAGGCTGAGGATATCGTTACTTACAGAAGGAGGTCACTGAGACATTTCCAACTTTCATTGATTAAAAGTTTCTCAGAGACTTTGATTTATGATTCTGTTCTCTGGGTTTTATATGTCAAAAATATCATTTCAAGAAAAGTTTGGTACTCTTTTTATTTAATATCATTGTAAAACGTACAATAGGGCATTAATTTGATACAAGAACACAGTGAAATATGTCAGATTGCTTTATAGAATGGAAGTGACTTCCTGATCTTTTGTATTACTGGCAAGACGTGGAATCATTCCTAGTCCCAAGCAGAACTTCATCAGTGAATATTCATTTACATTCTACAGAATTAACATTCATTTGCAGTGACCAAAATTCAGAATGACATAATCATGGGTGGAGCAACTTGTTTTGCAAAGTTTAACCCTTTCCAGTCCAATTTGTATTCTGATTTTCCTAGGCGGCTTACTTTTTTTCTGCCGTTATACAATGGCGCTATCTGCTGGCTAAAGCCAGTACTGCATTAGGTGACACATTGGATAGGCTCCGACGGCAGAAAGGCTGGCAATATACAGCAAGAGAACCCAGACGGACGTCTTCCAACATCGGAGCTGTACAGCCTTAAATCATAATGTCTTTAGACGTCAGACAGTGGATTGGAAAGGGTTAATACTAGAGATGAGCGAGCGTACTCGGATAAGCACTACTCGCTCGAGTAATTGGCTTTATCCGAGTATCGCTGTGCTCGGGGCTAAAGATTCGGGTGCCGCTGCGGCTGACAGGTGAGTCGCAGCGGGGAGCAGGGGAGAGCGGGCGGGAGAGAAGGAGAGAAAGATCTTACCTCCGTTCACTCTCCCCTGCAGCTCCCCGCTCCGTGCCGGCACCCGAATCTTTAGCCCCGAGCACAGCGATACTCGGATAAAGCCAATTACTCGAGCGAGTAGTGCTTATCCGAGCACGCTCGCTCATCTCTAGTTAATACTTAAACTTTGCTATATAAACCAAAACTCTATTTCTCTCATTTTGTATGACTTTTCTAATTGTACTTTGTGTTGCAAGTAAGTAAAAAGTCTTCTCAGGTTCTGGGAATGGGTCAACCCATATGGGATGTCACATACCGCCATGTCAAGTATCTTCGTTACACTTACTTATCTTCATGTCGTTTGTAATGTTTTCTGCAAATTGGATGACGAGAAGCAGGCCATTGGGTAATAATGGAAGCACTATAAGACCATATCAGTTGCCAAATTGCCCTTTTTTATTCACTTCCAGTACAACCTAAAGGGATGGCAGGCAACAAAAGCACCAAAAGTTTCTAACACTCTCCTTCTATCTACATTCAATAGAAGTCTAACTGTAGATTCTGCTTAGTAATTTTCACAAGACAGGCAATTTTTCTCTTGACCAGCACACAAAGCTTCTGTTATGCCTGACCCAGACGAGAATATGCACTCATGGATAACAAAAAATAGTATAAGGAAACATAAAATGGGAAACCAGAAAATGTGACCCTAACATAATAATACGAGTAGACGCTACCTAAAAGTGGAACCTAGCATGACCCTAACTTTCCGTAAATGGTAACAAGGAATGTGGCAAAGGTGAGATGTAACACAAGATAATAAATAAGATCAATAATTCACTGTTGCCAGGATCCCTTAACAGTAACAGACAAACTAAAATTTAACTTTTATTTAGAAATATCCTAAAATAAGGACCTGGGCTAAAACAAACAAGACATACAAGGAGACAGAGAACATACTAGTCAGAGTGGGTGAAGTAATGAGATTACCCGACTTGGACTTAGATTCAATTGAGACCAGAAAGGTCGCTAATGATGCACAAGATAGCTGGAATATATCTATGATATTGCGGATAGATAAAGGTACCCAGTATAAATCTATCAGCACTCAAAATGATGTAAGAGGAATATCATATGCTATCTTGCATCTAGCAACGGACTACAATTTCTCGATAATGATAGTCGTACTCAAGATAGAAGGTAATTATTAGAGTGTATTGAGACTATTCACGACTCAGAAACTCATATCGATTAGGGAGACAATATCATTGCCTCAATAGAGTGGTTTTTCAGCTCAAAGATGTCGAAACTCGTTCCACTCGAGAAAGAAATAAACTTTTACTCGTTGGAGAGATTAGTGCTCAACGCGTTTCCCTACTAACATCAGTAGTAGTTCATCAGGAGCGATTGTGTGAGTTGCGTCAGTAATAGCGCATCGGGAGCGATTTTATGAGTTAATGATTGAAGATTTTCAACATTATCAGAATTGAATTGCCACGATCTTATTTTTGGGCAAAAAATTCTTATGAAGCCTCGAAAATGCCGCAATATTGTTTATAGGGCAATAAAGTATTTTGAAGCCTCTGTCAATTTATTTGTGTGTGGTGATATAGAGGGAATCTCATAACGGTGCAGAACAATCAATGACTGTTTCTTATAAACTGCAGCCACGTTAGTAGAGATAGGGATTCAGGTTAGAGATCTAAGTAAGGGAATTAATAGAGTACCAAACTACGCCTCTGGGACGAGAGATATTGAACAATGTCGCACTTGTTCCCTTACTTAGATCTCTAACCTGAATTCCTATCTCTACTAAGAATTTTTTGCCCAAAAATAAGATCGTGGCAATTCAATTCTGATAATGTTGAAAATCTTCAATCATTAACTCATAAAATCGCTCCCGATGCGCTATTACTGACGCAACTCACACAATCGCTCCTGATGAACTACTACTGATGTTAGTAGGGAAACGCATTGAGCACTAATCTCTCCAACGAGTAAAAGTTTATTTCTTTCTCGAGTGGAACGAGTTTCGACATCTTTGAGCTGAAAAACCACTCTATTGAGGCAATGATATTGTCTCCCTAATCGATATGAGTTTCTGAGTTGTGAATAGTCTCAATACACTCTAATAATTACCTTCTATTTTGAGTACGACTATCATTATCGAGAAATTGTAGTCCGTTGCTAGATGCAAGATAGCATATGATATTCCTCTTACATTATTTTGAGTGCTGATAGATTTATACTGGGTACCTTTATCTATCCGCAATATCATAGATATATTCCAGCTATCTTGTGCATCATTAGCGACCTTTCTGGTCTCAATTGAATCTAAGTCCAAGTCGGGTAATCTCATTACTTCACCCACTCTGACTAGTATGTTCTCTGTCTCCTTGTATGTCTTGTTTGTTTTAGCCCAGGTCCTTATTTTCGGATATTTCTAAATAAAAGTTAAATTTTAGTTTGTCTGTTACTGTGAAGGGCTCTAATTCGAATAGTTGGACAAGTGCTGCCTCTGTGATTCCCCCACTGCTGCCATGATGACCTCTTTTTCCTTAAATTTGTGAGTGTTACACCAAAATTACACTAATTGTACATAAAGCAGTGTCCCAGATGGAAACAAACTTCCATTCTACATATAAAGGGCACCACTATTAAACTAAATATTTATTTGGTATTGTCTGTGTTCCTAATTAAAAAACTAGCAATGGTGCATGTAGACTGTGATAAAATGGCATATTATATACCTGTTATATGCTGTTCTCATGTCACAGATGAAAAACTGCAATAATGCATGCACAAAGCAGTGAAATGACTTTCTTATTAGATATGCCCATTATCCGTGTTATAGATGAAAAAACTGTGATTGCTGAAACAAAATGTATTTAACAAAAACCGGGCACCAGGATTTCCCCTACTAAACCATTCACACTAAGTTTTAAATCTGTAAAACACTTTTTCAAATTCATATCTATTATTGCTGAGTAGTACAGCATAACTCTGGTGAAGTATTTTATATACACTATGTGCTGTAAGGTAGGGGCAGACTGGACTGGGGGGTAGGGGGCACATGCCCCCAGAGCTAGTGCCCCAAAGACTACCGGGGGCCACCAGGTAGAGTGAGATTTTCCCGTGTATAAGGCTACCCATGTGCTGAGTGTTCCATATATCAATGCACCTTGCCGTACTGTCACTGACAGAGCCTGTTAGTGCAGGGTGCAACCATGACTGCTCTCCTCCTGTTTCCTTCTCTCTGCGCCAGGGCAGGAACAGGAGGGGAGGAAGTCATGGTTTGCACCTAGCGCTAACAGGCTGTGTCAGTGATAGCAAAGTGCACTGAAAGACTGCACATAGATGCACATGGAACACCTGGGTGGCCCTAAACATGCAACCCACTCGGTCCACTAGGTGATGCTGTTGTATCATACAGACAAATTGCACTGATCAGCTGAGCTCTGGGGCCAATGGCTGTGTTGGGGGGGGGGGGTATTAAGGGGTCTAAATAGCAGTAACAGGTAACACTGAGGGGGCCCAATTACTTTGTGTGTGAGAGGCACAGAGAGGTTGCAATTTGGTGGAGGGGCATAGTTACTTTATAGGGAGGCACTGAGGTAGCACAGTTATTACTATATCAGGGCTTAAGGGTGGAAATACTGTGTAGAGTAGAATCACTGAGGGGCACAAATGAAGCATTATTTCTTTTGGTCACTATAGAGGAACTACTTCATTTTGGGGCACAAAATGGAGCTTTAATACAATGGGGGCACTGAGAGGGGCATTGGGAGCAATGGCAAACTGGGGAGAGTGTGCAGAGTTGAGTATTGGCTGGAAAAATTAGTTAGGAGGCTGATCCTAGATATAGAAAATAAGGGAAAACTGACAACTGTATTCAGAATAGATGTCACTTTGGATCACTGGAGGTAACTGCACTGTAACTTATCTGGCTAGATTATATGGTGGTGGCATAATTTACAGGTATACTAGATCAGAGCCACCATATTGGAGTCCATCTTGCCATAAGCATCTTACTTAGAAGCATAGAATGGTAGAGATGGAAGGGACCACCAGGGTCATTGGGTCCAACCCACTGCTCAATGCAGGATCACTAAATCATCCCGGACAGGCGTCTGTCCAGCATCTGTTTGAAGACTTCCATTGAAGGAGAACCCACCACCTCCTGTGGTAACCTGTTCCACTCATTGATCACCCTCACTGTCAGAATTTTTTTTCTAATATGTAATCTGTCTCCTCACTTTCAGTTTGATCCCATTGCTTCTAGTCTTTCCTTGTACAAATGAGAATAGGGCTGATCCCTCTGCACTGTGACAGCCCTTCAGATATTTGTAGACAGCTATTAAGTCTCCTCTCAGCCTTTTTTTGCAAGCTAAACATTCCCAGATACTTTAACAGTTCCTCGCAGGACATACAGATGTGATGTTATAAACTATATAGAATTTTTTGTGTGGGTGGGAGCAAAATACATGTCCTTGGACTTGTACCTCTGCTCTTTTTTTTGAGTGATTGTGTTGGTGTGTTGGTAGGTCAGGGGCATTTTGGTACACAGTATGGGTACCAGCAGTTAACCAGTAGTTAATTTCCTGTCTGCGCTGTGCTTGTTCCTGTTACTGTATCTATGTACCTCTAGAGCTTGGTTCTGGTGCAGTAATTATATTATGAGCTTAATTCTGGTGCGGTATTTATGTACTGAGGTTAGTTTTGGTGTTGCATGTTACAAACGATGGAGTTAAACAGGTTACAGATCTGCTGCTGCCCATGTGCCAGTGCCTGGTTGTTGCCCCTAGGCTAAAATTTGAAAGCCAGCCCCTGCTTTCAGGTGAAAGGGATGTGCAAATTGGATGTGTGAGTATCAGGTATAAAGGAGAGTATCATACAGTCATATTCCAGTACAAAAACCATGAGAATGTCATAAGGTGTAGACTTGAAAGACTTCCATAGTGGTGGGATGTAGCCTGTGCAACCAATCAGTATGGGACATAACAGTACTTTTGGATCTTCTAAAGTCCACTGTTGACAATTTTATAGGAAAATGGAAAACATCTGGTGTGTGTAGTGCAGCCACGATTGGGGAAACCTTATAAACTGACAGAATGTGGACAACGAAGCCTTGTATGAACTGTAAAGGCATCATGCACATTGTCTGCTAAAACACTCACTTAGCAAATTCACAGCTCATTAGAACATCCATTAACACCAGAACTATTCACAAGGAACTGAATGCAAAGGGTTACTATGGGCGGGTGGCTGCCCAACATCACTGCAGTAAATGCACAGAGGTGCCTGCAATAGTGCTTGGAGTGTCATTCTTGGACTGCAAATGAGTAGAAGCAAGGATTATGGATAGTAACTAGAGTTGAGCTAACATACTCTGCCGAGCTTGATGATCGTTCAAGTATTAGCATACTCAATGTTGCTCATTACTCAAACAAGCATCAAGCCGTGTTTGACCCCGCCCTAGTTTTTTGCTCCTCCCCACTGTGACGTGCCTGTTTTAGCCCCTCCCCGCCGCGACGCAGTGTGCGCGTCAACGGCAAATTTTTTGGCTGGCAGGGAGGAAGGGCGAGACAGGGAGAGAGAGACAAAAACACATGAACCAAGAAAAGAAAAAGCTCGGGACCCAGCGTCCCACATACAAAAATGCTTGAGTCTCCAATTGTAGCCAATGGGGTTCATTACTCGAGTAGAGCTCTCGAATTTTACGAAAAGCTCGACTCGAATAATGACCCAAGCATTTGGGTGCTCGCTCATCTTTAATAGTAACTAGAGATGAGCAAGCACCAAAATGCTCGGGTGCTCGTTGCTCGAGTCGAACTTTCGCGATGCTCGAGGGTTCGCTTCGAGTAACGAACCCCATTGAAGTCAATGGGCGACTCGAGCATTTTTGTATATCGCCGATGCTCGCTAAGGTTTTCATTTGTGAAAATCTGGGAAGTTCAAGAAAGTGATGGGAACGACACAGAAGCGGATAGGGCAGGCGAGGGGCTACATGTTGGGCTGCATCTCAAGTTCCCAGGTCCCACTATTAAGCCACAATAGCAGCAAGAGTGCCCCCCCCCCAACAATTTTTACTTCTGAAAAACCCTATTAGCAAGGCATACCTTAGCTAAGCACCACACTACCTCCAACAAATCACAATCACTGCCTGCATGACACTCCGCTGCCACTTCTCCTGCGTTACATGCTGCCCAACCCCCCCCCCCCTGCACGACCCAGTGTCCACAGCGCACACCAATGTGTCCCTGCGCAGCCTTCAGCTGCCTTCATGCCACACGCTGACCTCATAGCCACACCACCCTCATGTCTATTTATAAGTGCGTCTGCCATGAGGAGGAACCGGAGGCACACACTGCAGAGGGTTGGCAGGGCCAGGCAGCGACCCTCTTTAAAAGGGGCGAGGCGATAGCCCACAATGCTGTACAGAAGCAATGAGAACTCCAATCCTGTGCCACCTCCGTCAGGAGCTGCAAACGTGGGCATAGCAATGGGGAACCTATGTGCCACACAGTATTCATTCTGTCAAGGTGTCGCATAGCTCAATCCACACTGCAAGGGGAAAGCCGTCAGTGCTCTGCCCTCTACCCAAGTCAGTCAGTGCCTTTGTGCCAGACAGGTCAAACACCGCAATGGGAACTAAGTTTGCACCAACAGCATAGGTGGGTCCTAGGAAACCCAAGACATGAACAAAAAATTGATCTGAGCGGCCAAACATGGCAGACTTGCACCGCGCCCACGGCATAGGCCTCGGCCCACAGATTCAGCAATCCTAGGCTGGAAGCGGACTTTCACTGCACCCAGGACATAGGCCTCTGCACAAACCCTCAGCAATCGCGTGCCTACTCCAATGCTAGCGTAGCTGTGCACGTCTCATTAGCGCTGTATTGATCCTGTAGTTTGTCCCAATGCAGTAGAGCTAATGTGAGATTAAATACAGCTGGGCTTTGGCCCACACTGCATGCCCCAGTCAGACCGGGGTTCTTTATAAGTAGACACAGGCAGGTACAACTCCGTGTGGACCGACAGCATGGGTGGGTCCCAGGAAGCCACCGGCGTTACATAAATAAATCCCATTGCATTGCCCAGCACAGCTGATCTAACGTCAGATTAAATGCAGGTGGGCTTCGGCCCACACTGCATGCCCCAGTCTGACCAGGGTTTTTAATACATAGACACAGGCAAGTACAAATCCCTAATGTGAAGTCCGTGTGGACCCAAAGCATGGGTGGCTCCCTGGAACCCACCGGCGGTACATAAACAAATCCCTTTGCAGTGCCCTGCTCAGCAGAGCTAATGTCACATACAGTACAGGTGGGCTTCGGCCCACAGTGCATGCCCCAGTCAGACTGGTAATATGTACCTTAACAGTAACCGCGTTGGTGGGAATGTGGTGGCGACTGCGGACCTAGTAGCGCGGTTTTATTTAATTGGTTTTCGGAATGTGGCCAGGACTAAGTGGGCCGTGGCGGGGGGATGGTGGGGGGGGGGGGCTCTCTTGTTGTGTCGTTAAAGGTGAAATTCTTGGACTGCCACCAGACGGACCTATGCAAAGGCATTTGCCAATAATGTTTTCATTGTTGGAGGAGGAGGGGGATGTTTTTGAGGCACTACGTGTCCTCTCCACGTGTCCGTGGTTATATGCACCTTCACAGTAACTGCGTTGGTGGGAAATGGACTCGCCGCCATTATGTCTTTGGGAAGCCTCCGTTTCCACACCCCAGTGACATAGCATTAGCAGCGGTATAGGCAGAGCCCAGAATTAGTAACATTTCAGCGGTAGCATTAGGGACAGGCCCCAGTAACATATCACTAGCAGCATTATAGGGGGAGCACAGTATTAGTTCCATTTCAGTAGTAGTAGCAGTCCAGACAGGCAGCAGTAACAATTCCGAAGCAGCAGTATAGGGGGAGCACAGTCTTAGTTCCATTTCAGTAATAGTAGCACTCAAGACAGGCCCCAGTAACAATTCTGAAGCAGCAGTATAGGGGGAGCGCAGTCTTAGTTCCATTTCAGTAATAGTAGCACTCAAGACAGGCCCCAGTAACAATTCCAAAGCAGCAGTATAGAGGGAGCGCAGTCTTAGTTCCATTTCAGTAATAGTAGCACTCAAGCCAGGCCCCAGTAACAATTCCGAAGCAGCAGTATAGGGGGAGCGCAGTCTTTGTTCCATTTCAGTAATAGTAGCACTCAAGACAGGTCCCAGTAACAATTCCGAAGCAGAAGTATAGAGGGAGCGCAGTCTTAGTTCCATTTCAGTAATAGTAGCAGTCTACACAGGCCACAGTAACAATTCCGAAGCAGCAGTATAGGGGGAGCACAGTATTAGTTCTATTTCAGTAGAGGTAGCAGTCAAGACAGGCCACAGTAACATTCCCATTGCAGCAGTTTAGGGACATAACAGTCTCTTTCACATTTCAGTAGTTGCAGTATAGACAAAGCCCCAGTTACATTTATGTAGCAAAAGTGTAGGCCAACCCCACACATCTTGCTGTACCATGAGTGCAGGCGAAGCCCATAAAAATTACTAGGATTACACTGTAGGTGAGGGCCCCAAAAAATTGGTGTACCAACAGTACAAATGTACCTCAGAAAAATTGCCCATGCCCAACCAAGAGGGCAGGTGAAACCAATTAATCGCTTGGGTTACTGTGGCTTAATTTATAACTAGGCCTGGAGGCAGCCCAGTTAAAATAAAAATTGGTTGAGGTGAAAGTTTCAACGCTTTAATGAGAATTGAAACGTATAAACATTGTTTACAAAAGTAATATGACTGAGCCTTGTGGGCCTAAGAAAAATTGCCCGTTCGGCGTGATTACATGAGGTTTCAGGAGGAGGAGCAGGAGGAGGAGGATGAATATAATACACAGATTGATGAAGCTAAAAGGTCCCCGTTTTTTTATGGTGATAGAGAAAGATGCTTCCATCCGCGGGTGCAACCTTCATATTGTTTAGGTACCGCTGCTGTCCGCTGGTGGAGAAGAGAAGTCTGGGGAAATCCAGGCTTTGTTCATCTTTATGAGTGTAAGCCTGTCGGCACTGTCAGTTGACAGGCGGGTACGCTTATCCATGATGATTCCCCCAGCCGCACTAAACACCCTCTCTGACAAGACGCTAGCCGCAGGATAAGCACCTCCAGGGCATACAGCGCGAGTTCAGGCCACGTGTCCAACTTTGACACCCAGTAGTTGTAGGGAGCAGAGGCGTCACAGAGGACGGTCGTGCGATCAGCTACGTACTCCCTCACCATCCTTTTACAGTGCTCCTGCCGACTCAGCCTTGACTGGGGAGCGGTGTCTCAGCCTTGACTGGGGAGCCATAAAGCGGTCAAAGGCCTTGGAGAGTGTTCCTCTGCCTGCGCTGTTCATGCTGCCTGATCTCCGCGCCTCCCCTGCTACCTGGCACTCGGAACTGCGCCTTCTGCCACTAGCGCTGTCGGATGGGAATTTTACCATCAGTTTGTCCGCCAGGGTCCTGTGGTATAGCATCACTCTCGAACCCCTTTCCTCTTCGGGTATGAGAGTGGAAAGGTTCTCCTTATATCGTGGGTCGAGCAGTGTGTACACCCAGTAATCCGTAGTAGCCAGAATGCGTGTAACGCGAGGGTCACGAGAAGGCATCCTAACATGAAGTCAGCCATGTGTGCCAGGGTACCTGTACGCAACACATGGCTGTCCTCACTAGGAAGATCACTTTCAGGATCCTCCTCCTCCTCCTCAGGCCATACACGCTGAAAGAATGACAGGCAAGCAGCATGAGTACCCTCAGCAGTGGGCCAGGCTGTCTCTTCCCCCTCCTCCTCCTCCTCAACGCGCTGAGATATAGACATGAGGGTGCTCTGACTATCCAGCGACATACTGTCTTCCCCCGCCTCCGTTTCCGAGCGCAAAGCGTCTGCCTTTATGCCTTGCAGGGAACTTCTCAAGAGGCATAGCAGAGGAATGGTGACGCTAATGATTGCAGTATCGCCGCTCACCATCTGGGTAGACTCCTCAAAGTTTCCAAGGACCTGGCAGATGTCTGCCAACCAGGCCCACTCTTCTGTAAAGAATTGAGGAGGCTAACTCCCACTACGCCGCCCATGTTGGAGTTGGTATTCCACTATAGCTCTACGCTGCTCATAGAGACTGGCCAACATGTGGAGCGTAGAATTCCACCGTGTGGGCACGTCGCACAGCAGTCGGTGCACTGGCAGATGAAACCGATGTTGCAGGGTCCGCAGGGTGGCAGCGTCCGTGTTGGACTAGCGGAAATGTGCGCTGACCCAGCGCACCTTTCCGAGCAGGTCTGACAAGCGTAGGTAGCTTTTCAGAAAGCGCTGAACCACCAAATTAAAGACGTGGGCCAGGCATGGCACGCTCGTGAGGCTGCCGAGCTGCAGAGCCGCCACCAGGTTACGGCCGTTGTCACACACGACCATGCCCGGTTGGAGGCTCAGCGGCGCAAGCCAGCGGTCGGTCTGCTCTGTCAGACCCTGCAGCAGTTCGTGGGCCGTGTGCCTCTTTTCTCCCAAGCTGAGTAGTTTCAGCACGGCCTGCTGACGCTGGGCCACCGCTGAGCTGCCACGCCGCGCGACACCGACTGCTGGCGACGTGCTGCTGCTGACACATCTGGATTGCGAGACAGAGGTTGCGTAGGAGGAGGAGGAGGGTGGTTTAGTGGAGGAAGCATACACCGCCGCAGATACCACCACCGAGCTGGGGCACGCAATTCTGGGGGTGGGTAGGACGTGAGCGGTCCCAGGCTCTGACTCGGTCCCAGCCTCCACTAAATTCACCCAATGTGCCGTCAGGGAGATATAGTGCCCTGCCCGCCTGTGCTTGTCCACGTGTCCGTTGTTAAGTGGACCTTGCCAGTAACCGCGTTGGTGAGGGCGCGTACAATGTTGTGGGAGACTTGGTCGTGCAGGGCTGGGACGGCACATCGGGAAAAGTAGTGGCGACTGGGAACCAAGTAGCACGGGGCCGCCGCCGCCATCATGTTTTTGAAAGCCTCCGTTTCCACAAGCCTATATGGCAGCATCTCCAGGCTGATCAATTTGGCTATGTGCATGTTTAACGCTTGAGCGTGCGGGTGCGTGGCGGCGTACTTGCGCTTGCGCTCAAACGGTTGCGCTAGCGACGGCTGGACGCTGCGCTGAGAGACATTGCTGGATGGGGCCAAGGACAGCGGAGGTGAGCGTGTGGGTGCAGCCCAGGAGACGGTAGTGCCTGTGCCCTGAGAGGGGGGTTGGATCTCAGTGGCAGGTTGGGGCACAGGGGGAGAGGCAGTGGTGCAAACCGCAGGCGGTGAAAGGCCTTCGTCCCACCTTGTGGGATGCTTGGCCATCATATGCCTGCGCATGCTGGTGGTGGTGGCTCCCCGGCTGATCTTGGCGTGACAAACCTTGCACACCACTGTTCGTCGGTCGTCAGGCACTCTCAGTGAAAAGCTGCCACACCTTTGAGCACCTCGGCCTCTGCAGGGTGGCATGGCGCGAGAAGGCGCTTTGGGAAACAGTTGGTGGATTATTCGGTCTGGCCCTGCCTCTACCCCTGGACACCGCACTGCCTCTTCCAACCTGCCCTGCTGCTGCACTTGCCTCCCCCTCTGAAGACCTGTCCTCAGTAGGCTTAGCAAACCAGGTGGGGTCAGTTACCTCATCGTCCAGCTGCTCTTCCTCCGAATCCTCTGTGCGCTCCTCCCTCGGACTTACTGCCCTTACTACTACCTCGTCCTCCTCACCCACTGAAAGCTATTGAGGCAGTTGCCGGAAGTCCCCAGCCTCATTCCCCGGACCCCGGGAACTTTCCAAAGGTTGGGCATCGGTCACGACATTCTCCTCCGGTGGGAGAGGAACCATTGCTGCCCAATTTGGGCAGGGGCCCGAGAGCAGTTCCTGGGAGTCTGCCTGCTCCTCAGAATGTGTCATTTTCATGGAGTGAGGAGGCTGGGAGGAAGGAGGAGCAGCAGCCAGAGGATTCAGAGTTGCAGCTGTGGACGGCGTAGAAGACTGGGTGGTCGATAGATTGCTGGATGCACTTTCTGCCATCCACGACAGGACCTGCTCACACTGCTCAGTTTCTAATAAAAGTCTACCACGTGGACCCATTAATTGTGAGATGAATCTGGGGACCCCAGAAACGTGCCTCTCTCCTAATCCGGCTGCGATACACGTGGACCAGGAGCTCGGCCTGTGCCCACACCCTGACTTGGGCCTCTGCGTCCTTGCCCACGTCCACGTCCTCTAGGCCTACTCCTACCCCTCAGCATGGTGTATTGCGAGTGGAGCAGAAACAGAACGCTGTAATTAAATGTGCCGCTTATTGGCCTGTGGTTAGAGGCTGACTTTGCTTATGGAACGCACAGCAGAGCCAGGAAACAATTATGCGCAAGGCTGGGTATTAATCAGCGACTCCTCCCCCAGCAGACACGGCGTAAACTGAAGACGGTCACTGCCAGGCCAAATATAGTATATTTTTAAACTTTTTGGGAAAAAGCCCACTGCCTCTGATATACACTGTATTTCGATTTCCCTGTTGGAGGCTGACTTCACGTACGGAATGCACAGCAGAGCCAGGAAACAATTATGCACAAGACTGGGTATTAATCACCGACTACTCCCCCCAGCAGACACGCAGTAAACTGAAGACAGTCACAGGCAGGCCAAATATAGTATATTTTTCCACTTTTTGGGAAAAAGCCCACTGCCTATATAGCCAGTATACCTCTTTCCCTGCCTCACCAGTACTGCCCCTATACTCTGTAAAATGACTGCAGACTGAGGACGCTATGGTTTGCACACCCGATATACAAAAAAAAAAAAATTGTGCAACCCTGCTAAAAGCAGCCTCAACAGTACTGCACATGGTCAGATGTGGCCCTAAGAAGGACCGTTGGGGTTCTTGAAGATGAATATAACACCTAATACTCTCCCTATAGCAGCTACAGCAAGACAGCACTTTCCCTGATCTCTCTCAGCATGCATCTGTGGCGAGCCACGGGCGGGGAAGATTTAAATACTCGGGTGTCATCTGATCTCCCCAGCCACTCACTGCAGGGGAGTGGGATAGCGCTGGAATGTCACAGGAGGAAGTTTTAATGCCTTTCCTGTGTTTCTATTGGCCAGAAAAGCACGCAAATTTCTCAGGGAACGAAATGTAATGGAGTCGAGCACCGCGTGGTGCTCGTCTTGAGTAACGAGCATCTCGAACACCCTAATACTCGAACGAGCATCAAGCTTGGACGAGTACGCTCGCTCATCTCTAATAGTAACCCATCTTCTGATTGGATGGCCACACTTTGGTGTGGAGGTGGCCTGGACAGTGGTGTCTACGCAACTGAATCGTCCCAACAGTGATGTTTAGAGGAGGTTCTGTTATGATATGGAAGTGTTTCTGCTGGGAAGGTCTATGGCCATTGGTTGTAGTGAAGTTTACCTCAACGTCAATGGGCTAGGAGACATTCTGGAAAATTCGGCATTGCCTACCCGGTGGCAATACTTTGGTACAGCTCCGTGTCACTACCAACCTAACAAAACAGTATGTCATACAGCACACAGTATTGATTCTTGGTTTGAGGAGCAGAACGTCGGCAAACTTCATTGGATAGCCTAACGTTTGAATCTCAATCCCACTGAGCATCTTTGGCATGAACTAAAATACCGTATCTGTGCATGCCCAACATCCCCCTCCCCCACATCACTATCTGAAGCTCTCCTAGAGGATATTTTAGAATTTGGTGATAAGCATGCCTAGGAAGGTTACTGTAATCATGGAGCCCAAACATGTTCTAATACCATATTGAAAAATTTGAATAAAATCGAATTACATCACCTTCTATGCGTACCCCAATACTTTTGTCAAGAGTGAAAACCCCTGCCGCATGCTAATTAGCTCTTAGCAGTCCAGTGGATGTATCTGTCCAGTTAGTAGACTTCATTTTTAGCTGACACTCTTTCTTTAATTGATGTGGGTGGCATCACCTATATCTGGGTTTATGTAAACTGCTTTACTAGACGTATGCTTTACTACTCTGCAATAATAGATATACATTTGGAAAGGTGATTTAAAGACCAAACATGTAGTGTGAATAGTTTGTCAGGGGAAATCCGGATGAGTGATTCTCTTTAAATAACACCAAGGTTTCTGGATTACAGGGGCATGTCTAGAAATGTGGTTTTGTAATAATTATGCTCTCTAGGTCTGTTGCATACAGCTAGGTCAAAATCCAGATCAAATAGCAGAGTAGAAAGAACAGATGGTAGAATATATTCCCCTGGTTTTAGATATGCAGAGAATCAATTTATATTTTGGAAAATCAATGAAGAAAAGAATTCACTTATCTATAGAGAGGGTAGAATTGATTTGCCTGAGTGATCAACATTTAGGAGAATCAATAGAGAATAGACGTGATGAATTATGTGATGCAACCAAAATATATATAAAGGAATTATACATTCCCATTGCAAAACATATCAGAACAGATTATAACTGTGCCCTTAGTCAATGTAAAATTATTTCATGGTCAGATGGAATTATTTTTTAAATTGAACTCACCACAGTGAAAAGATAGATAGATGGATAGATAGATAGATAGATAGATAGATAGATA
Source organism: Eleutherodactylus coqui (assembly GCF_035609145.1). Lineage (NCBI taxonomy): Eukaryota > Metazoa > Chordata > Amphibia > Anura > Eleutherodactylidae > Eleutherodactylus > Eleutherodactylus coqui. The sequence goes on from NC_089837.1 coordinate 62,118,685, forward strand.
GATAGATAGATAGATAGATAGATAGATAGATAGATATGGGATAGATAGATATGAGATAGATAGATATGGGATAGATAGATAGATAGATAGATAGATAGATAGATAGATAGATAGATAGATAGATAGATAGATAGATAGATAGATAGATAGATAGATAGATATGAGATAGATATGAGATAGATAGATAGATAGATAGATAGATAGATAGATAGATATGAGATAGATAGATAGATAGATAGATATGAGATAGATAGATAGATAGATAGATAGATAGATAGATAGATATGAGATAGATAGATAGATAGATAGATATGAGATAGATAAATAGATAGATATGTGATAGATATATAGATAGATAGATATGAGGTAGATAGTTAGATAGATATGTGATAGATAGATAGATAGATAGATAGATAGATAGATAGATAGATAGATAGATATTTGCTCAGGTGTCCAGTGGGAGATCCTCCTCAGTGACAAACAGCCTTCCCTGTGTGAGTATACATACAAAGATAACTGTCAACCACTGAAAGGACCACCCACTGGACTCCTAGGTCCGGGATAAGAAAAGATGTAGGTCAATGTAGTTCAAGTTATATTGACTCATTTCCACAGAGCTATATCAGCTTGCTCTGCTCCTTCTGCTCTATAGTCTGAAGCCTGCAGATCAGACTAAATTTTCAGTGTGACAAGTTCACTCTAACTTTGAAATCTCTGCATTATAAGAACAAAAACTAGTAACATTTTGAAGAATCAAGATGGCCACAATTCTGACAAATACACCAGGGTTGGACCTGATGACCCTGGAGGTCCCTTACATCTCTACCATTTTATGATGGGTTTGTTGTACATTTTGTTTGTAAATCCTATGTGAACAACTCATTGACTAAAGCAGTCAGAGGAGTATTTTAAGAATTGTTCTGATGAATAGTTGACGTACAGTCAAGTATATAGCAGCCGAATAGTGCTGGCGCTCCACCTAACATGTCCCCATTCGCAACTCATTATTCCTTACCACAGATGTGCTAGAACTTTTCCAGCGCAATTGCTGTTTAAGAGAAACTGAAGACTCCAGTGCGTAAAAAAAAAAAATAATTAAAAAATGGATCACCATGCAGTGGAAAAATATTGCCTGGTCAGATGAATCCAGATTTTTGTTGTACCATGCTGATGGAGAGTGAGAATTTGTTGCCAGCATCATAAATTGATGAATCCTTCCTGCTAGATGGAGGTGAAGTAATAGTGTGGGGAAAGTTTTCTTTGCAGACCCTATTTCCTCTGATACGTTTGGATGGATGCCACGATGAATTGCTGCACTTCTGAAGGCCAATGGAGGTCCAATGTGCTACTAGATGGGTATGTCTAATATAGTGGCCATTTAGTGGGTTTTTAAAGATGTCCAGTTGCAATTTTTGTGTAGTTTTTGTAAAAAGGCAAGCAAGCCTCATTTATCAAATACATATACACCATTGGTAGAGTTGAGCGAACATACTCTGCCGAGCTTGATGCTCATTCGAGTATTAGCGTACTCGATGGTGCTCGTTACTCGAACGAGCATCAAACCGTGTTTGCCCGCCCCAGTTTTTGTCTCCTCCCCGCTGTGACGTGCCTGTTTTGCCCCCTCCCTACCACGACGCAGCGCGAGTCATTGGCACATTTTCTGTCTGGAGAGAGAGATGAACCTAGGGGGAAAAAAAAGCTTGGCACCCTGCGTCCCACATACAAAAATGCTCAAGTCTCCTATAATAGTCAGTGGGGTTCGTTACTCGAGTAGAGCTCTCGAATTTTATGAAAAGCTCGACTCAAATAATGCGGACTCGATCATTTGGGTACTGCCTCATCTCTAATCATTGGCTATAACAGTACTTAGAGAAAAATTAAAAACTAAATGCAGAGATATTCCATTAATATTGCTCCTTCATAGTTGATGCAACAAGCCCAGCTTTTGTGATTGTGTCCCTATAGCAAAATTTCTTTTCCTAAGCTTTAGTAGCCCAGTATTACTATAGGGACTCTGTGGTTCATATATACTAATCAGATCTCTATGTTTGGCTGTGATAGAAAACCAAAATTAATTCTGGATGACTGTCATGTGGTCCAGATAACCGTGGACAGGAACAGGAAGTTTTGCCATAAGGAAACATACATATAAGGTCTTCACAAGGTAAGCTGCTAACCTCAGTCTTGGAAACTCTGCTCGGCATAGTTTTAAAAAGTTTTAACGCCCTTCAATTTGGAAAAAAAGATTCAGTATTTAGCTCTGGAAACTGCAATTTTTATCATTTAGTTGATACAATTTTCCCAAGCTACTGCAGCTGGATTAGATGAGCCTTTAGCGTGAAATCAGTATCTATGGTTAATGCTCTATGAAAAATAATTAATTGGATACCTGGAAACATAAACACTCATTATAGGGAAATTATTTTTATAACATGTCACTCGAATGGCCTCAAAGGCTAAAATATTTGACCTAAATAACCTTGTGGTTTGCTGCAAAGTCAAACTAATTTCCTGGGCTGACGATCTGGTATTATCACAATAGGTAGAGGGCTCCAGCCAATGGAACAATACAGTACTTTATGTTCACCACAACAATCTCTAGTTTAGATTTATAGTCATTAAGGATTCAGTAGTTAACATGAAGTAACCCATTCTGGATTACTCAACCACCGTTGGCCCTACCATTTAATTACACAATAAACGGTTTGAAGAACCGATATATACTTTCCATTGAACTTAGTAATAATTCAACATGCAGTAAGCTGGAACATTCAGTCTGATATGATGGCCGTATGTGATACAGTAGAAGGAGCTGGGTAGATATATAGATAGATAGATATGGGATAGATAGATAGATAGATAGATAGATAGATAGATAGATAGATAGATAGATAGATAGATAGATAGATATGAGATAGATAGGAGATAGATATGAGATAGATAGATAGATATGAGATAGATAGATAGATAGATATGAGATAGATAGATAGATAGATAGATAGATAGATAGATAGATAGATAGATAGATAGGAGATAGATAGATAGATAGATAGATAGATAGATATGGGATAGATAGATAAATAGATATGAGCAATAGATAGATATGAGATAGATAGATAGATAGGAGATAGATATGAGATAGATAGATATGAGATAGATAGATATGAGATAGATATGAGATAGATAGATATGAGATAGATATGAGATAGATAGATATGAGATAGATAGATATGAGATAGATAGATATGAGATAGATAGATAGATAGATAGATATGAGATAGATAGATATGAGATAGATAAATAGATATGAGCAATAGATAGATATGAGATAGATAGATAGATAGGAGATAGATATGAGATAGATAGATATGAGATAGATAGATATGAGATAGATATGAGATAGATAGATATGAGATAGATATGAGATAGATAGATATGAGATAGATAGATATGAGATAGATAGATATGAGATAGATAGATAGATATGAGATAGATAGATATGAGATAGATAGATAGATATGAGATAGATAGATATGAGATAGATGATAGATAGATAGATAGATATGGGATAGATAGATAAATAGATATGAGCAATAGATAGATATGAGATAGATAGATAGATAGATAGATAGATAGATAGATATGAGATAGATAGGAGATAGATATGAGATAGATAGATATGAGATAGATAGATATGAGATAGATAGATATGAGATAGATAGATAGTTATGAGATAGATAGATAGATATGAGATAGATAGATAGATATGAGATAGATAGATATGAGATAGATAGATAGATATGAGATAGATAGATATGAGATAGATGATAGATAGATAGATAGATAGGAGATAGATAGGAGATAGATATGAGATAGATAGATATATAGATAGATAGATATGTGATAGATAGATATGAGATAGATAGATAGATAGATCAGTAGAACTTGCATTTCATTGATTTAAATCTCTTCTCATTCTGGGCTTAGGTGTCCAGTGGGAGGTCCTAATCAATGACTGAAGGCCTTTTCTGTGTGAGTGTACATACAAAGATAATTGTCAATCACTGATTAGAATTGAAAGGCCCTTTTTCATAACTTATGACTAGAGTATGCAAAGTTAGGATTACTTCAACACTTGGTGCAAAAACACAAGGCTGCACTACAGACAGCTTCTGAGGTCTACATGTTATCTTCTAAAATGGTGATGCTTAGTCATGTCCTGGAGACCGTGTGGACTTAGATAACCAAAAACATCCATATTTATATCTTAAGGAACTTTTATGTTTTCATTTTTAGACATAAACATGAATGGTAATTTGGATTCATGCATGTTCTCTTGTGAACCTTACAAGTACTTTGTGAAGGTATTTATTATTACTGCAACTCCAAATGTCAGATCACTGCCTGGATACCTTTCTTGCTGGGTGCAACTGTTAACAGCAGTAGAAACAAAACTCCGGCACTTCTAGAATAGAAACAGTGTTTTATTTAAGTTTCATGGATAAAACATCTTCCAAAACTGCTCTTACATGTTTTGAACAGAGTTCATCTTCATATTCCATTACCAAATGTCCATTCTTTAAATACGCAAAAAAGAACCAACGAGGTAACAAAAAGTCCCCGCCAGTAACAGAAGGACAGTCACTATGCTGCATCTGTACACAGCAAGGCATCGAAAAACAGTAGGTAGCCAAAAGAGTTAAGATTAGTACTGATATGACAAATCAGACCATTGGTTGAAGGCCGCTGGACATCTAGTTCACAAACCTATTATCCAAAAGGCCATTAATTTCAGTAAAAGTCTTCCCCTATCTCCACCTCTACCGGATGACTTAACCATTTTTATACCATTTACTTGACAAGCCGATGTGTCTCCCTTGTGCACCTTCTGAAAATGATTGGAAACTGCTGATGTGTTAACTGCACCAGTGTGAACATTGTCTGACAAAGGCTTACGGATCCGAACCTTCAGGGACATGTTGTGCACCCCACATATTGTACCTTACATTTCCCACATGTGATTAAATAAAGAACAAATGTGGTGTTACAATTAATATAAGATGTTATGTTATATGCCTTACCATCACTGCAGGATGAAGAAGGATCCAGGATCCTGTTGTGGCGCAAAATCGATAAACACTTCAAAAAAAATATTTTTATTGTAGCCGAACTAGATGTAGTTGAAAAAAATTAACCCTGATTTAGCATTTTTTTGCGAAAAACCACGAGATTTCCAGCTGGGAAAGCACAGCTTCAAAACCAGCGGCACTTAGCCACATGCTTTTGGCCACATGCTTTTCCGTTGCTGACAGCGCTTCCATAGAGAGAAGTGCGGGCGCAATGGGGAAAAAAAAAAAACATGCTGCAGTCGGGGAATCCGTGTCGCAATGCCGGATTTGCCGCGACAGATTGGCCGTCCCATGTGGACAAGATTTTTGACAAATCTCATCCGCATGGCTGGCCAATCCCTGGATTAGCGGCCACAGGCGGATTTGCCGCAGTGAAATTTATCACAGAATTTCTGCGGCAAACCTGCCCTGCGTGAACCTAGCCTTACAGTAAGTGGAAGAAACCACTGCACCCAAAGCCACAAGCCCCACAAGATACAAATCCGGTTTTTGCACCTCTGCTCAAAAACTGAGATTGAAATCATTTTGATTTAGGTGTTCAATAAAATCCAGTATGGCCGTCTTATCACCGCACCAAATCATAACGAGATCATCAATGAAACGGTTATTATTTCTGATACTATTGACATTGACCTGACTTGTATATTGACCTAGTCTTCTCCCATACTGCTGGCCCGGAACATGGCCAGTTTGCTGTTATGACTGAAGACTCACTAATTCGCAAGAAAAAAACTGCATGTTATATTACAAAAATATTCTTTCCCAAAAACTTTAGGATCCGTATATGGAGGTACCGAAGGCCTATGGGTATGTAACAGACTGTGTGCCACTTTATACTAGAGCCTATGTGGATACTTTGCATTGTCATTAAAATATCCCCCCCCCCCCCCCCCAATATATAATTTGCCTTCCTTTTAAATGGGAACTCTAATTGAATTACATTATTTGATGAATTCTAAAGTCAATGTTATTCTGCTAAATATAAAATATTGACATAAGGTAAAGCTAATTTAATTCTAATTAATTTAGTTTGAGAAACTCAAAAATCTTCAAATTTAGCAGATGGTGCTTGCTGTGAATTCTCTCCTGAATAGTGTACAATATTTTAGAACGTAATGTTGTTTGTGACAGCGCTGGTTTGCTGACCATATTGCCAGGTCACCAGCATGCTGCCAATCAGTACAATACTAATGAGGGTTTGTTTGAGCTTGGATTTTCTACCCTTTATTTATATGGTCTCTAAAATATCAGATCACGGTGTGCTGGCAGTGGTAGAATTGGTAATATGTGGAAAATGTATACCATTCTGTATATGGTAACTCAAGGTATATGAAAATATGAAATTATCTGGGCCCTATTATGTTGTCTATACATAATACATAGCTGTTGGCCGAGCTGTATTTGGTCCAACAGTTATCTTGTTTGACACCCCCATACATATACAAATTCGGCTGAGCATGCATGTGTTCTGAATGTAGAGAAAGGTGAACGTTGCTCCCACAGAACAAAAAGATAGGGCGGTTGAAATTCAAGTGCCTGTTCCTTATCCAAAGTTTAGTTTATGCAGGCTTTCCAATACCTGGGGTGAATATTTTCCATGGTTCCCCTCCCCCCTTCCCCAAAGAAACAAAAAAACCCTATACACAAGCACCATCGTATATGCACAAAAATCTAAAACTTTGTTCTGATTGGTCACATTAGTCACAGCACTCAGCCAATCAGAGGCAGCACTTTCTGGAGGCGGGGAGTTTTCAAGCCCCAGCCACCAGAATACAGATGAAGACTGACGGGGACAGGAGGAAGAGCTGGACAGAGCTTCTAGATGAGTTAAGTTTATTTATTTTTTAACAGCTGGTGTTGATTTTTCAGGGTAGGGCTTATATTTCAAGCCCAGCTGTGATCCCCTGTCACCTCTGTCTTTTACGTGCAGCACGGACCTTACCGGCACGAATTCAAGGCACGCATGTCCTATCTTTTGCAGGTGCAAGTATTTTGTGCCTGTAAAAAATGGACATGTGAACACTTGATAAGAAACCAATGGTTCTAATAGATGCAATTTTTTTGCACACATAGGCGCACACAAAAAAAATCGCCCGTCTGACCTGGCCTAAGAGTGTAGATAAACTCAATTCACCTGCCGTAAGCCAAAAGAATATCCTTTATGCCTCTGCTGGACCAATATATTGTAATTCAGCACACCACAAAAAAATATGGAGTAGCATAAGAAACTGAACTATTTCATACAAAAGTCAAATGGTGCAGGAAAAAAGTGACGCACACACACAATAATAACACACGATAATCTAATTCAAAAGTGACAACCAAAATGTCTGCACGTGCCATTTTCACTTTTACCCAAATGGACATTGCAAGACAGAAAATGCCAATATCTCTGTAAGCAAAAGAAATATAACTATAGAACTTTGCTTTCGGCTGTAACTTGTGATTTACGCTACATTTTGGGTGTAACTCCACTGAAAGTAGAAAGACCGTAGTAAATGCACGGCTGTTTTAAAGGATTTTCTATTCAATTCATCAGTCACATATATTTCTGCATTTGAAGAATAAAATACACCGCAGTCACATACATGAAAAATATGGAAAGTGCCAAAAGATCAACTGATTAGAATTTCAATTTGTGGTTCTTGATAGAATAAAAGCTATTTCTGCTCTTCATTGATCAGTGGAGTCTTGTTTTGTAAAGCCATGAATACATCTGGATCGGTCAATATATAAAATTAAGAAGTAAGCTGTTTTGTCATGCACTTGCACAATTCACCTTTGACTCACACCATGTGTTAATAATTGAGGTCTGCAGAGGGAAGATGTCTTCTTGACCCCCAAATCACTATGCAATTAAAAATGAACCTAGTAATGCACTTAGGGCTCCACAATGATTACCTGATCAACTTAATTTCTCTATATGCAAATAATGATAGACTTGTCAATGAAGCTGAGCCTGGTAGAGAGAAGACCGTGAAGAGGGGGGCACCAAGAGGATGAATTCTATACACCAGTCTAAGTAGATTGTCCTGAAGTAGAATGTGTCAATTATGTCACAAATCTGGTGTATACAAACAAATTAACTTTCCTCACTGTTTTAGAGAAAACAATGGGTTGGGAGGAGTGTCATTTCTCCTTAAGGAGAGCACCCAGGAGGGGTGTGGAGACACCTAGGAGGTGAGTGGGTTGTTAGCGACATCGTTTCTCCACAAGGAGAGCACCAAGAAGGGGTGTGGAGACACCTAGGAGGTGGGTGAGGCGACTTATAAGGCCATACATGCTCCTCCTCTCCTTAAAGAGAGATGACACCCCTCCCGGCCCACATCATAGACCTTCCACCAGCCAAGCCAGGAACCTACTGCACACTGATAAGGGGCAAACACCCTGAAACAGCTGTCTGTGTATGGTTTTTTTGCTTGGTTTCCTATTCCCAATCATTGTTTTAAAAACTTATTAAAAGAGTTGTACATTGGTTTGAAGGAATGCTGTCATCCAATAGGTGGCGCTGCAGAGGTATTGCTCCATCTTCCTTATTTACATATGTTACCCAGAGGAGCATGCAGGGCCTTATAAGTCTCTTCACTCACCTCCTAGGTAACTCCACACACCTTATTGGTGCTTTCCTTAAGAAGAGACTATACCCTCCCAACCCACATCACAGGACTCTCACCAGCCAAGCCAGTAACCTACTGCACACTGATGAGGGGCAAACACCCCAAAACAGCTGTTTGTGTATGGATTCTGGCTTGGCTTCCCATTCATCATCGTTTAATAGAGTTGTTTAAAGAGTCGTACATTGATTTGCAGGAATGCTGCCATCCAACAGGTGGCGCTGCAGAGGTATTTTTCCATATTCTTTATTTGCTCTTAAACATTCTAGTATTTAAAGGGATAATCTAAGGACATTTTATTAAACCTGGTTCAGTCTGCAGTACAAAAATGAAAGGAGAAATACTTTCCTGCTTTGCCCCGCCACTGCTCTTTTTCTGTTGGGGCCCTTTTTTTTCTGATTTTCATGCATGGATCCAAGGAAATGACATCTGGACACCAAATCATGTGACCACAGCAGCTAATCACTGCCTGAAACTTGCTGCAAAGGTCACACGGCCCTATTGTAGGTAACATCATCGGCAGTTCCCTTAACCAAGAGGTAAAGACCGGCAGCGACTGAGTGCCAGCAGAATGGGAGCAAAAGGGGAACAGGAAAGATGAGGTTTTCTTCTTGATGTTTGCACTGCAGGCTAAGCCAATGTTTGAAAAAAAAATGTCCCCATGTAGTGGCCTGAAAAAAAGGCACTACATAGCGCTGTTAAGCTGTGGGGACCAGTAATATAATAACCAGAGTCATTTTACACAAGGGATGCAGGTAACCTAGCAACCAGTTAGTTGTTTTATTCAGCTGCGCAGGATAGAAAAATGCCCAGGGACTCAGATGATGCAGGTAGCCAAGCAACCAAATAGGTTGTGATTGGTTGCAGACAAACTGGTCAGGTGACAGAGGTGATAAATAGCCAGGCAATGGTCGCAGGAGGCAGAAAAAGAGATGAAAGAAAGGTGGCAGAGAGAGAGAGAGAGCAGTGACAGTGAGAGCCAAACAAGCAGGAGCAAGAGAAAGGGAGAAACAAGAGAAAAATCAGAGAAACAGTGAGTAACAGAGAAGGAGAGGCAGCTTTGACTGTGAGTAGAGGAACAATAAAAGAGATGCAAATATGAAGACAGGGAGATAAAGAAATAAAGAGATGTAAATATGAAGTGGTATGGAGAAAATAAATCTAGAGTAAGCTCCCAGTATATGAATGTGTTAGACGCAAGTATCTTTCATGTTGCAAATTGTAAATCATTTATTATTCACTATATGTGTTGAAGAAAATGACCGCATCTCCCTGACTTATTGAACAATATCATTGTGTTTACAACAAGTTAAAGTATCTGACTCCGTGTTTTATTCAGCACCTTTACTACTCATTACTACTAATTGTGCCCAAGGGCACTGGTGTCCGAACTAAAAAAGAAAAAAAAAACACAATTAAACCCACACCCTAAATATTAGCGCTCACCATACCCAGATAACTCCTTTAAGGGTACAGCATAGATTTTTGTAATGTGGGAGCCTGTCAGTATTTCATCATGCCCACAGCTAGAACATATTTAATCTACTCATAGGTTCCCATTAAAACAATCCTTTGCTATTTTGCTCTTGTGCTGATCTTAATTACACAATGTTTTCTCCTCCTTCATGTCTAAAGTTTAATTCAGACTTCGGCTGGCTGCACACGGGTGAACCGGATTCTGCATGCGGAATGCCGCAGCGGAATCTGGCTGTGACCCCAGCCAGCGACTCTGCGTACCTGCATTATCTGTAATGTGAATAACCGCAGATGATCGTGTAACACCCCAATACACTTACAGTTGGTATGGCCGGAGACCTTTTGTTGTCACGGTGACGCCACACTCTATTTGAACACTCCGGATGGCATGACGTAGAAATAACGGAGACGAGTCCACTATAGTTTAGTAAACTGAGAGTAAGCAGTTTTACTAACTTTGGTATTGGTAAACAACAGGTTAACTTTACAACTTTCTGTGGAGGGTTTTATGTCAAGTGAACAAGGATGCAATACAGGATGGGCAAGATACAGTAAGATTGATTTGATGATTCGCTGGCCTTCAACGCTCTCTCTTCAACTGAAGACTGATTTACTAGACAATTCTCCCAACCAGTGAAGTTAGGTGAACAGATTTAAGTTTGTTTTAACTGAAGGTGTATTTGTGAAGCAGAGAGACTAGTGACTATATGCTGATCCTGGATTTGGTTTTCACCGGGTAGCTATAACTCACTGTTGGATGAAGAGGCACCTCGGAAAGGGTCTTCTGGAACTCTGCTGTAGAAAAACAAGGAAGAGGGTTGTCGTCACACTCTACCTTGGCTAGGAATGACTGACTGAAAACTCCTCCTCTCCAACCACGGAACTACAACTTGTTTGTTTCCCACCATTGGGGACTCTACACCAGTGAGATTAAACCGGACTGTCAGCCAATGAGAGGCCAGCTGAGGTCAGTGATGAGCTCTAGCTTAGAACAGAAGGGGAGACACAGGGTCTCTCCCACAAATTGCACCTTCTGTATCCAGGGACAGCATACAGACAGGTGAGAAAGGACAAGTGTGCTGCTGGTGTTCTGTAGTATCCACTAAGCCACTACACATGCCGTTGGTCATGCACAATACAGATTTTTTTTTCAATATTTGTATTTTCTGTGCTGTCACTAGGCGATGACTTGAGTACCCAAGGTCCAATATGCAGTATTAATTGCGTACGGGCTTAAGGTCGGACAACCTCTATGGATGCAATTTTTCCTCCACTCGCAGAATACGCAATTAGTATCCCCGAGTGTAAAGGAAATATCAAAAATGTATTCTTCTCAATTGCCAAGTTTTCCAGGGATTCTCTGTGTGGATTCCGCGATTGGAATCCGCCCGTGTGAAGCTGGCCTTTTGCAAGTTTCTATTAACCCCGTTAACCCTTTTCAGCCCAATAAAATGAAAAAAAAGACATTGAAAAATAGTCCTGTATGTCATGGAAAAAAACTCAGCAAAAAGTAATTTGGATAATCTGAAAAAAAACCCTCCACATGGGTAAAATCCATAAAAAAATATCTGGTCCTTTAGGACCATAACATCTTGGGCCTTAAGGGGTTAATAGAAAGCAGTGCATTGTGGATGCTCAGGTTTGCAGATAGCATGTAGTGTTAGGGGGTGTAGAGATAAATTGCTGTTTCCAAGAACTAACAGCAGGATTTGAAAGTCACCATGCATGCTTATAAAGGAAATGACAGAACCCAACTGAAATATGTATAAAAATTACAAAATAAAATTTGCTAACTTCTTGTTGTGAATAAAGGGAAAATCCTGCTATAATTTCTCAGCAAGTCTGCCCAGTGCTGGATGCAGCCAGCCCTGATAATACCTGCGGTGAGGGAAATGTTCACAGTGCCGCTCATACTGCTGAGAATCCATATTTACTACATGGACGCCCAATGTATAGAGAGCGAAAAAACTGAGCGTAGGTACTAGTGTAACCTACATGAGAAGGCACTCTAACATGAAAGGCTGTTTCCAAGGGGAGGTAGGTATCAGTGGGGCTGGAAGAAGAGCAGACTCTGTTTGATGCTTGGGTGTACACCGGTGCAAAAGATGGGAGCACAAGAGAACATTGCACGAAGAGATGTCTGCAAGAGGGTACCTACCACAGTAGCCTGAAGTTGATACCAAGACCATTACCCGTTTATATAGTGCATACTTATTTCGAAGTGCTGTTTATACCTAGTGGGGCTCACAGTCTAAGGCCGGGCTCACAGGAACGGGTCAGGTTCCTCTTGCCGATATCCGTGGCAGAAGACCTGTGAGTGACCATGAAAAGGAATTGCAAATGGTCGCATATACGTGTGGTCTTCCGCTCGAATGTGCGCATATGGACAGCATATCGTCTGTGCGGAAGAAAGTTCAGAAGCAAGGAATGACATCAGAAGATTGCACAGTCGCCTGCCCAGGCAATAATGCATCTCTCTATCTCTCTCCTTCCCCCAAAATTCTGGCTTTTCAATCTGGTCTCCTTGCTAGTTGCGAGCGAATCCATGTGAATACGTAGTGTTAATTGTGTATGCACTCCAGATCGCATACATCCATAGAGATTAATGGAGCCATTGAATGACAGCTGAGCGCTACCTGTGATTGGCTGAGCACTCAACTAATTGGACGAGTGCTTTCTGGGGGTGGGGATTTTTCATTCCCCGGCCTCCAGAAGACAGAAGACGACTGCTGTAATTAGCGCTGCAGCATAATTAATAACCTGTGATCTACCTTTTTTGGGAGAATGATGTAACAAAAAGTTATTATAAAAAGCAGATGAACCTTTAAAGGGAGTCTGTCAGCTGGAGTACGCTGTCCAAGCTGCAGCCGAGCAGACTGTTATATAGTTTTATGGTGAATAATTCAGTATAACTTGCATATTATTCATTTTAAACTGTGCTAATTCTGAGATGAACAGCCCAACGGGCGGTCCTATCAGTGACTGATTGGTCTTCTGTGAATATCTGGACATATAGGGGTAGCTGTCAATAACTAAAAGCTCCGCCCATTGGACTGTTCAGCTTAGGATGTGCAGAGATATAAATGAATAAAATACAAGATATACTGAATCTTTCCCCATAAAACTACATATCAATCTGCTTGGCTCCTCATAACATGATGTCTGCACTTTGGACGGCATGTTCGGGCTGATAGACTCTCTTTAAGATAAAGTGTATATATTGAAGTATATAAGCATATAAAACAAAGTATTTCTTCCAATTTCTCCCACTCCTTGTAAATTTAATGTAACTATTGTACCATTTTATTCTCCCTGTTTAAGGAACATCTAAATGATATAATTTACACTCTACTTACAGTACACCTTATTGTAAAATCACTTAATTGATATCTATAATCTCCAAATGGCATTCTGATGTTAAAAAGAAAGTCTGTTTAAGTGTTTTTTTTTCACAACCATGGCATTTAATATAATTAATACAATCAAGTGTATCTCTTTCCTGAGAACTTCTCGTACCATGTTTCAATCTTGTAAATCAATGGAGTGGATTAAAAAGAACAGACGGCATGCAGCAAGAGACACAATGAATGTCAATAGGATTTGTAATAAGCACAATTATAACTTTCGTTGTATGTAATACTCAATTAGGTAAAGAAAAATAAAGTTAGAGTCTAATTTGCCTTGGAGCAAAAGCTGAGAAAAAGGTTTGTTATCAATTTCTGTGGGGCTTCAACCCAACAATTACTGAAAACAATATGAAATGCTTTTACTATATAACTATAACAATTAGTACTAATATTACTATATAAATCAATATTAAAACGACCCTCTGTTCAATACAAAATTCTGTCCCAGGACCTAGGGGAGTATAGGAATGTATTACCTGCAATTGTTCTTCTCTGCCATTCCTAATATCCACCAGTTCCTGGTCACATTATCGGCCATCCAAAATGGCCACAGAATCTTTCTAACTAGTTAATATATACTATGCTGTACTTTATGATTGGCCAGTGCTGATCACATGAGCATCTCTGGCCAATTAGAAAGCAGGTGTAATGTGTTGAGAGTCTAACTCTACCAGTGCACTCTGGGGGAATAGGTAGTCTGAAGATTGCGTTCACTATCTTGGACAGCAGATAACGGGACCTGGGACCTGAAACCAGTGGATCTGAGGGATGGCAGTGAAGAAAAACTGCAGGTAATATCCCGGGTCCCTCCACAGAATTTTCTACTGAATTGGGAGGGTTGCTTTAGCCTCTTACAGACCAACCCAATTGTATCTTGCATTATATCCTATACACTGTCAGGCATTATATCAGGGCTGTAATGAGGATTAGATCCACGACTTTCCTTATAAAATCTCCATCACCAACCATTGCAATGGGCTCACATTGGGTTGACAAATTAAGCCCCCTATGTGCAAAATGATCAAGTGTAATGATGTCAGTAAATAGACAACTGGGTTACAACCTCTCCAAAATGGAATATCGTGTAGGGTGTTCCCAGTGTGCAGTGGTTAGTAACCACTTAAAGTTGTTCAAGAAGGGACAACTGGCCTAAGAAGTTCAAGAGCCAGCGATCAGTACAGAAGGTTACGGTGACTGTATTTTTGGGATGACAAGGGCATCATTCTCCTTGATTTTCTGGAACTGAGCCATACCATCAACAGCGAGTGGTACATGGCGCAAGTGCATGGCTTTTAATGGAGACTATATTGAATAGCAAATTTGTACAGAGGAAGAGTCTATCAACTACATGTGCAATCTGAATGATCTACATCACTTAATAAAGACGTTATGACCACTTTTGCATTACTTTCAGTACGACCCTCGTATATATAGATATACTGTAATATGACTTATGGCAATTGATTGGCTACATAAAAGAAAAACTAAATAAGGAAACTGCAAAAAATAATTATATTTCAGGTTGAGAACCCCTGTCTATATGCCCTCTTAGTACCTTTTAAGGCACATGGACATTATGAGTGTGGGGTCCTACTCTGGAACCCCATCTTAGTTGAAGAATGGAGAATCATTATGTAATGTGGAGCTAGCACATCCTTGGAGTGTAAGGATGACCAGATCATGGAAATTGTGTGCCTAGACGTGGCCTCCCTGGGCTAAAACACCTGATCAATGGGGTACAAGAATGTCATTGTGACTGGCCTAATTTTGAAAAAGTGGTTGACTTCATAGGTAGAGATGAGCGAACACCAAAATGTTCGGGTGTTCGTTATTCGTAACGAACTTCCCGTGATGCTCGAGGGTTCGTTTCAAACAACGAACCCCATTGAAGTCAATGGGCGACCAGAACATTTTTGTATTTCGCCGATGCTCGCTAAGGTTTTCATGTGTGAAAATCTGGGCAATTCAGGAAAGTGATGGGAATGACACAGTGACGGATAGGGCAGGCGAGGGGCTACATGTTGGGCTGCATCCTAAGTTCACAGGTCCCACTATTAAGCCACAATAGCGGCAAGAGTGGGCCCCCCCCCCCTCCCAACAACTTTTACTTCTGAAAAGCGCTCATTAGCATGGCATACCTTTGCTAAGCACCACACTACCTCCAACAAAGCACAATCACTGCCTGCATGACACTCCACTGACACTTCTCCTGGGTTACATGCTGCCCAACCGCCCCCCCTCCCCCCCACAGCGCACACCAAAGTGTCCCTGGGCAGCCTTCAGCTGCCCTCATGCCACACCACGCTCATGTCTATTTAGAATTGCGTCTGCCATGACGAGGGACCGCAGGCACACACTGCAGAGGTTGGCACGGCTAGGTAGCGACCCTCTTTAAAAGTTGGGGAGCGATAGCCCACAATGCTGTACAGAAGCAATGAGAAATAGAATCCTGTGCCACCGCCATCAGGAGCTGCACACGTGGGCATAGCAATGGGGAACCTATGTGCCACACACTATTCATTCTGTCAAGGTGTCTGCATGCCCCAGTCAGACTGGTAATATGCACCTTAACAGTAACCGCGTTGGTGGTAATGTGGTGGTGACTGCGGACCTAGTAGCACGGTTGTATTTTGTTGGTTTTCGGAATGTGGCCAGGATTAAGTAGGCCGTGGCGGGGGGATGGTGGGGGGGCTCTCTTGTAGTGTCGGTAAAGGTGAAATTCTTGGACTGCCACCAGACGAACCAATGCAAAGGCATTTGCCAACAATGTTTTCCCTGTTGGAGGAGGAGGGGGATGTTTTTGAGGCACTACGTGTCCTCTCCACGTGTCCGTTCCATGTCAGCAATAGTAGCACTCAAGACAGGCCCCAGTAACAATTCTGAAGCAGCAGTATAGCGGGAGCGCAGTCTTCGTTCCATGTAAGCAATAGTAGCACTCAAGACAGGCCCCAGTAACAATTCTGAAGCAGCAGTATAGCGGGAGCGCAGTCTTCGTTCCATGTAAGCAATAGTAGCACTCAAGACAGGCCCCAGTAACAATTCTGAAGCAGCAGTATAGCGGGAGCGCAGTCTTCGTTCCATGTAAGCAATAGTAGCACTCAAGACAGGCCCCAGTAACAATTCTGAAGCAGCAGTATAGCGGGAGCGCAGTCTTCGTTCCATGTAAGCAATGGTTAATGTGGCTTAAGTGGTAACTAGGCCTGTAGGCAGCCCAGTGTAACGAAAAATTGGTTCAAGTTAAAGTTCCAACGCTTTTAAGCGCATTGAAACTTATAAAAATTGTTAAGAAAAATTATTTGAGTGAGCCTTGTGGCCCTAAGAAAAATTGCCCGTTCAGCGTGATTACGTGAGGTTTCAGGAGGAGGACCAGGAGGAGGAGGAGGAATATTAGACACAGATTGATGAAGCAGAAATGTCCCCGTTTTGGATGGTGAGAGAGAACGTAGCTTCCATCCGCGGGTGCAGCCTACGTATTGCTTACGTATCGCTGCTGTCCACTGGTGGAGAACAGAAGTCTGGGGAAATCCAGCCTTTGTTCATCTTGATGAGTGTTAGCCTGTCGGCACTGTCGGTTGACAAGCGGCTACGCTTATCTGTGATGATTCCCCCAGCCGCACTAAACACCCTTTCCGACAAGACACTAGCCGCAGGACAAGCAAGCACCTCAAGGGCATACAGCGCTAGTTCAGGCCACGTGTCCAGCTTCGACACCCAGTAGTTGTAGGGGGCAGAGGCGTCACCAAGGATGGTCGTGCGATCCGCTACGTACTCCCTCACCATCCTTTTACAGTGCTCCCGCCGACTCAGCCGTGACTGGGGAGCGGTGACATAGTCTTGGTGGGGAGCCATAAAGCTAGCCAGGCCCTTAAAGACTGTTGCACTGCCTGGGATGTACATGCTGCTCGATCTCCGCACCTCCCCTGCTACCTTGCCCTCGGTACTGCGCCTTCTGCCACTAGCGCTGTCGGCTGGGAATTTTACCATCAGCTTGTCCGCAAGGGTCCTGTGGTATAGCAACACTCTCGAACCCCTTTCCTCTTCGGGAATCAGAGTGGGCAGGTTCTCCTTATACCGTGGATCGAGCAGTGTGTACACCCAGTAATCCGTCGTGGCCAGAATGCGTGCAACGCGAGGGTCACGAGAAAGGCATCCTAACATGAAGTCAGCCATGTGTGCCAGGGTACCAGTACGCAACACATGGCTGTCCTCACTAGGAAGATCACTTTCAGGATCCTCCTCCTCCTCCTCCTCCTCCTCCTCAGGCCATACACGCTGAAAGGATGACAGGCAATCAGCCGGTGTACCGTCAGCAGCGGCCCAAGCTGTCTCTTCCCCCTCCTCCTCATCCTCCTCATGCTCCTCCTCCTCCTCCTGTACGCGCTGAGAAATAGACAGGAGGGTGCCCTGACTATCCAGCGGCATACTGTCTTCCCCCGCCCCCGTTTCCGAGCGCAAAGCAGCTGCCTTTATGGTTTGCAGGGAATTTCTCAAGATGCATAGCAGAGGAATGGTGACGCTAATGATTGTAGCATCGCCGCTCACCACCTGGGTAGACTCCTCAAAATTACCAAGGACATGGCAGATGTCTGCCAACCAGGCCCACTCTTCTGAAAGGAATTGAGGAGGCTGACTCCCACTGCGCCGCCCATGTTGGAGTTGGTATTCGACTATAGCTCTCCGTTGTTCATAGAGCCTGGCCAACATGTGGAGCGTAGAGTTCCACCGTGTGGGCACGTCGCACAGCAGTCGGTGCACTGGCAGCTTAAAGTGATGTTGCAGGGTGCGCAGGGTGGCAGCGTCCGTGTGGGACTTGCGGAAATGTGCGCAGAGCCGGCGCGCCTTTACGAGCAGGTCTGACAAGCGTGGGTAGCTTTTCAGAAAGCGCTGAACCACCAAATTAAAGACGTGGGCCAGGCATGGCACGTGCGTGAGGCTGCCGAGCTGCAGAGCCGCCACCAGGTTACGGCCGTTGTCACACACGACCATGCCCGGTTGGAGGCTCAGCGGCGCAAGCCAGCGGTCGGTCTGCTGTGTCAGACCCTGCAGCAGTTCGTGGGCCGTGTGCCTCTTATCGCCTAAGCTGAGTAGTTTCAGCACGGCCTGCTGACGCTTGCCCACCGCTGTGCTGCCACACCGCGCGACACCGACTGCTGGCGACATGCTGCTGCTAACACATCTTGATTGCGAGACAGAGGAGGAGGAGGAGGAGGAGGAGGGTGCTTTAGTGGAGGAAGCATACACCTCCGCAGATACCAGCACCGAGCTGGGGCCCGCAATTCTGGGGGTGGGTAGGACGTGAGCGGTCCCAGGCTCTGACTCTGTCCCAGCCTCCACTAAATTCACCCAATGTGCCGTCAGGGAGATGTAGTGGCCCTGCCCGCCTGTGCTTGTCCACGTGTCCGTAGTTAAGTGGACCGTGGCAGTAACCGCGTTGGTGAGGGCGCGTACAATGTTGCGGGAGACGTGGTCGTGCAGGGCTGGGACGGCACATCGGGAAAAGTAGTGGCGACTGGGAACTGAGTAGCGCGGGGCCGCCGCCTCCATGATACTTTTGAAGGACTCCGTTTCCACAACCCTATACGGCAGCATCTCAAGGCTGATGAATTTTGCGATGCGGACGGTTAACGTTTGAGCGTGCGGGTGCGTGGCGGCGTACTTGCGCTTGCGCTCGAACACTTGCGCAAGCGACGGCTGGACGGTGCGCTGAACTACACTGCTGGATGGGGCCGAGGACAGCGGAGATGAGGGTGTGGGTGCAGGCCATGAGGCGGTAGTGCCTGTGTCCTGAGAGGGGGGTTGCATCTCAGTGGCAGGTTGGGGCACAGGGGGAGAGGCAGGGGTGCAAACCGGAGGCGCTGAACGGCCTTCGTCCCACCTTGTGGGGTGCTTGGCCATCATATGTCTGCGCATGGTGGTGGTGGTGAGGCTGTTGGTGTTGGCTCCCCGGCTGAGCTTTGCGCAACAAAGGTTGCACACCACTGTTCGTCGGTCGTCAGGCGTCTCTGTGAAAAACTGCCAGACCTTAGAGCACCTCGGCCTCTGCAGGGTGGCATGGCGCGAGGGGGCGCTTTGGGAAACACTTGGTGGATTATTCGGTCTGGCCCTGCCTCTACCCCTGCCTCTACCCCTGGCCACCGCACTGCCTCTTGCAACCTGCCCTGCTGATGCCCTTGACTCCCCCTCTGAAGACCTGTCCTCCTGAGTAAGCGTTGCACACCAGGTGGGGTCAGTCACCTCATCGTCCTGCTGCTCTTCCTCCGAATCCTCTGTGCGCTGCTCCCTCGGACTTACTGCCCTTACTACTACCTCACTGCAAGACAACTGTGTATGATCGTCATCGTCCTCCTCACCCACAGAAAGTTGTTGAGACAGTTGGCGGAAGTCCCCAGCCTCATCCCCCGGACCCCGGGAACTTTCGAATGGTTGGGCATCAGTCACGATAAACTCCTCTGGTGGGAGAGGAACCGCTGCTGCCCAATCTGAGCAGGGGCCCGAGAACAGTTCCTGGGAGTGTTCCCGCTCCTGAGCAGGTGTCATTGTAGTGGAGTGAGGAGGCTGGGAGGAAGGAGGAGCAGCAGACAGAGGATTCGGATTTGCAGCAGTGGACGGCGCAGAACTGCGTGTTGACGATAGGTTGCTCGAAGCACTTTCTGCCATCCAGGACAGGACCTGCTCACACTGCTCATTTTCTAATAACCGTCTCCCGCGTGGACCCATTAATTGGGCGATGAATGTGGGGACGCCAGAAACGTGCCTCTCTCCTAATCGCGCAGCAGTCGGCTGCGACACACCGGGATCAGGAGCTCGGCCTGTGCCCACACCCTGACTTGACCCTCCGCGTCCTCGGCCGCGTCCACGTCCTCTAGGCCTACCCCTACCCCTCAGCATGCTGTATTACCAGTGATTTGATTTCACAGGCAGGAAATAAATTGGCGCAAGACTGCAGGCCAAATATAATTTTTGCCCTTTTTGGAAAACGAAAGGCCCCACTGCCTCTAGTGAATGAATAATCTAAGTTTAATAACTGTGCTGTGTCCCTGCTTATGTGTCACAGAACGTGAGGGTAGCAGAGTTATTATAACTCTGGCAGAGCAGGAATTTTTTTTCCCAATTAAGGAAAGCAAATGGCGAAGCCAGCAGTAAAGCGTAGCTGGGTGCGTATGATTTAGCAATGTTTTTCACGCAGCTCACACGTGTCCACCGCCCGTAAGGACGGACACAGGCTGGACAAATAGATTTGTTTTCAGTTTTTTCCCACCAAAAGGCAGCACTGCGTATATTCAATGAACATGAGAAGTTTAATAACTGTGCTGTGTCCCTGCTTATGTGTCACAGAACGTGAGGGTAGCAGAGTTATTATAACTCTGGCAGAGCAGGAATTTTTTTTCCCAATTAAGGAAAGCAAATGGCGAAGCCAGCAGTAAAGCGTAGCTGGGTGCGTATGATTTAGCAATGTTTTTCACGCAGCTCACACGTGTCCACAGGCGTTAGGACGGACAGAGGCTGGACAAATAGATTTGTTTTCAGTTTTTTCCCACCAAAAGGCAGCACTGCGTATATTCTATGAACATGAGAAGTTTAATAACTGTGCTGTGTCCCTGCTTATGTGTCACAGAACGTGAGGGTAGCAGAGTTATTATAACTCTGGCAGAGCAGGAATTTTTTTTCCCAATTAAGGAAAGCAAATGGCGAAGCCAGCAGTAAAGCGTAGCTGGGTGCGTATGATTTAGCAATGTTTTTCACGCAGCTCACACGTGTCCACCGCCCGTAAGGACGGACACAGGCTGGACAAATAGATTTGTTTTCAGTTTTTTCCCACCAAAAGGCAGCACTGCGTATATTCAATGAACATGAGAAGTTTAATAACTGTGCTGTGTCCCTGCTTATGTGTCACAGAACGTGAGGGTAGCAGAGTTATTATAACTCTGGCAGAGCAGGAATTTTTTTTCCCAATTAAGGAAAGCAAATGGCGAAGCCAGCAGTAAAGCGTAGCTGGGTGCGTATGATTTAGCAATGTTTTTCACGCAGCTCACACGTGTCCACCGCCCGTAAGGACGGACACAGGCTGGACAAATAGATTTGTTTTCAGTTTTTTCCCACCAAAAGGCAGCACTGCGTATATTCAATGAACATGAGAAGTTTAATAACTGTGCTGTGTCCCTGCTTATGTGTCACAGAACGTGAGGGTAGCAGAGTTATTATAACTCTGGCAGAGCAGGAATTTTTTTTCCCAATTAAGGAAAGCAAATGGCGAAGCCAGCAGTAAAGCGTAGCTGGGTGCGTATGATTTAGCAATGTTTTTCACGCAGCTCACACGTGTCCACAGGCGTTAGGACGGACAGAGGCTGGACAAATAGATTTGTTTTCAGTTTTTTCCCACCAAAAGGCAGCACTGCGTATATTCTATGAACATGAGAAGTTTAATAACTGTGCTGTGTCCCTGCTTATGTGTCACAGAACGTGAGGGTAGCAGAGTTATTATAACTCTGGCAGAGCAGGAATTTTTTTTCCCAATTAAGGAAAGCAAATGGCGAAGCCAGCAGTAAAGCGTAGCTGGGTGAGTATGATTTAGCAATGTTTTTCACGCAGCTCACACGTGTCCACCGCCCGTAAGGACGGACACAGGCTGGACAAATAGATTTGTTTTCAGTTTTTTCCCACCAAAAGGCAGCACTGCGTATATTCAATGAACATGAGAAGTTTAATAACTGTGCTGTGTCCCTGCTTATGTGTCACAGAACGTGAGGGTAGCAGAGTTATTATAACTCTGGCAGAGCAGGAATTTTTTTTCCCAATTAAGGAAAGCAAATGGCGAAGCCAGCAGTAAAGCGTAGCTGGGTGCGTATGATTTAGCAATGTTTTTCACGCAGCTCACACGTGTCCACAGGCGTTAGGACGGACAGAGGCTGGACAAATAGATTTGTTTTCAGTTTTTTCCCACCAAAAGGCAGCACTGCGTATATTCTATGAACATGAGAAGTTTAATAACTGTGCTGTGTCCCTGCTTATGTGTCACAGAACGTGAGGGTAGCAGAGTTATTATAACTCTGGCAGAGCAGGAATTTTTTTTCCCAATTAAGGAAAGCAAATGGCGAAGCCAGCAGTAAAGCGTAGCTGGGTGCGTATGATTTAGCAATGTTTTTCACGCAGCTCACACGTGTCCACAGGCGTTAGGACGGACAGAGGCTGGACAAATAGATTTGTTTTCAGTTTTTTCCCACCAAAAGGCAGCACTGCGTATATTCAATGAACATGAGAAGTTTAATAACTGTGCTGTGTCCCTGCTTATGTGTCACAGAACGTGAGGGTAGCAGAGTTATTATAACTCTGGCAGAGCAGGAATTTTTTTTCCCAATTAAGGAAAGCAAATGGCGAAGCCAGCAGTAAAGCGTAGCTGGGTGCGTATGATTTAGCACTGTTCTTCACGCAGCTCACACGTCTCCACCGCCCGTAAGGACGGACACAGGCTGGACAAATAGATTTGTTTTCAGTTTTTTCCCACCAAAAGGCAGCACTGCGTATATTCAATGAACATGAGAAGTTTAATAACTGTGCTGTGTCCCTGCTTATGTGTCACAGAACGTGAGGGTAGCAGAGTTATTATAACTCTGGCAGAGCAGGAATTTTTTTTCCCAATTAAGGAAAGCAAATGGCGAAGCCAGCAGTAAAGCGTAGCTGGGTGCGTATGATTTAGCACTGTTCTTCACGCAGCTCACACGTCTCCACCGCCCGTAAGGACGGACACAGGCTGGACAAATAGATTTGTTTTCAGTTTTTTCCCACCAAAAGGCAGCACTGCGTATATTCAATGAACATGAGAAGTTTAATAACTGTGCTGTGTCCCTGCTTATGTGTCACAGAACGTGAGGGTAGCAGAGTTATTATAACTCTGGCAGAGCAGGAATTTTTTTTCCCAATTAAGGAAAGCAAATGGCGAAGCCAGCAGTAAAGCGTAGCTGGGTGCGTATGATTTAGCAATGTTTTTCACGCAGCTCACACGTGTCCACCGCCCGTAAGGACGGACAGAGGCTGGACAAATAGATTTGTTTCCACTTGTTTTTCCACCAAAAGGCAGCACTGCGTATATTCTATGAATAATAACTGTGTTGTGGCCCTGCCTATACAATTCTTTCCCTGCAGTATCAATGGAGGGTGGAATGCTCTGCAGAGGCGATTTTGAGAAGCCCAAAAAAAATGCAGCACAGCTAACAGCAGCCTGAACAGAACTGCACACGGATAAATATGGCCCTAGAAAGGACCGTTGAGGTTCTTGAAGGCTACACTCACTCCTAACACTCTCCCTGCCTATGCAGCACTTCTGTCCCTAATGCCAGGTGCAACGCTCTGCAGAGCCGATTTTGAGAAAAAAAAAAAAATGCCACTGCTAACAGCAGCCAACACACAGCTATCAGTGGCCCTAATAAGGACCTTTGGGGGGTCTTGAAGCCTACACTAACTACCAATTCTTTCCCTACAGCAGCTCCGGTATAAACAGCACTGTCCCTCATCTAACTCACACCGCATCTGAGGCGAGCCGCGGGAGGGGCCGACTTTTATATTAGGCGAACACCTGATCTCGCCAGCCACTCACAGCAGGGGGGTGGTATAGGGCTTAAACGTTGCAGGGGGAAGTTGTAATGCCTTCCCTGTCTTTCAATTGGCCAGAAAAGCGCGCTAACGTCTCAGGGAAGGAAGTGAAAGTAACCAGAACACCGCATGGTGTTCGTTACGAATAACGAACATCCCGAACACCCTAATATTCGCACGAATATCAAGCTCGGACGAACGCGTTCGCTCATCTCTATTCATAGGTCAACTATACTAAGTGCAAATATGTACACCAAAGTTATGCCTAAAGAAAGCTCAGGGTGTACCACAACAACAAGACCTGACACAGCTATATTAGAGGAAAAATAAGAAAGTTATTGCCTCTAGAAAATCTTGTTGGGTCCTGGAGGCCAAAACTGGTAAGGTCCTTAAGAGGTTAAAGAGCAAAAGGCGAGAGGGGACTTTATTGCAAAACTTTTTTGAAGCTAAACATGAGTGGCAAGGCCTGACCCATGAGTAATGAGAAGAGACAGCGGTCTTGGCAAATCATTTTTAAGTGTCCTTTGTTCTGCTTTATGAAAGTTCTAAGGAGCAAATAAACTATCTAGAAGAATATAGTACACAGAGAGGACTGCAATGAAGCACACTGTTGACTTTTTCCCATTTGGACTCTTTTTACCTACTTTGTTTTATTATACATTTTATTATAGATTTTATTATAGATCTTTTCTTCTATGTGTATTTTTCTCCAAAGAGAAATGCCAGACAGACCTTTTCCAACTCAACCCCTTCAGGTCAGGTTAAAATTAAAGTTAACTGGAACTTTTCCCTTGTCGCTGTGGAAACTATATTGTGCGGAACACTGAAATTTAATTTCAAAAATGTGTGTACTGAGTTTAGAAAGCAGCAGCTTCCTGACTGGAAAATCATATTGTGTGAGATTGCATCTATAATACTGTCCTTACAGTCAATGGCATAACTTGAAGCTTCTTGGACTCGACGCTGAATTTTTAACAAGATCCCTCAGCCGTCACTTGTTTTTAAGGGTATATTCACATGAAAGATTTATAATACCGGTCCTCTTGTATGGGGTAGAGAGTTCTTTTGGACTACATTCAAGCTATATGTCTTGGGTACAAAATCAACCTCTTCACTCTTATTGCTAGACCCCTGCATACAGTGAACAACAGCTACATTTTTCCACCATTTGTCTTCATCCAAAGGATATAAGTAAACAAAAAAGCTCCTTTCTCAAATTGGGCACTGCTGAGTTTTTGCAGATGGAAATAAGTTCTTGGCGAGATTTCCAAAGAATGTACGGTTTATTTGTAAGCCAAAAGCCATATTTTGGCACAGAGCTAGTGCCTTCATCAGGTTAGGAGTTGGCTTTGTTGTTTTCAAGATTGCCCAGCTAAAAATTGGATGGTCCAAAGCATGTACAGGAATTATTTAGGGACTACATACCCGTTATCACTGTGGCCCCCTGGATGAAATTGGTACATAGAGGATTATTGATGAAAATGGCTGCCAATTATTGTTGAATAAAGTAGAAACCGGTTTTGTGTCAAACTTTGCTAAAAGTTCAGTTTGGCATGAACCAGTAAATGAGTTTAGTAAAGCTCTACGTGAAACAGAGTTCCACTAGTTTTCACTTGCTCAGCGCTAGTCCTGAACACTGGAGTATAAGACTAAGCCATACAAGGCCTGTATACCACACTCAGAGTGTTAAACAGGGCTTTTATGACTCTTAGTATTGTCCACCAGTTTGGGGGATTTGGGTGAATTTCCAATTCAATTCCAACTAATTTAGACCAAACCGCATTTTTTGCTGAACTGCCCTATCCAAACTTTCCAAAACTTTTTGCTCATCACTATTGTCAATATATAGGTGAACATGTTACAAATGCTTATGTTATCATTTATATATATATATAAACATATATAACATGCAGATTTCAATATTTCCGCTAAACTCAACTTGAATCACCACAGGATCCAATAGTAGATTGTTTGAATAGAACTGCAGGGGAGTCTAGGGAGTCTGTCAGTAGTTTTGCTGATGCAAGCTGGTAGCTCTATGTAGGGGCTGGGGAGAGGGGTGCAAGGATACTTTTATGAAACTTCTTACAACTTGTAGCACCAATAAAACCAACTTTTTATTTTTGGTGTATCCCACTGTAAGTGCCCTGGAGGCAGGTCTTCTCACTAAAGTGTTTACCCTCTCTCTTTAGTAAGCTGGTTGGAATGTCACAGCTGTCAATCACAATTGTGTGTCAAGTTACTGGAGAGAGGGAGAACCCTACAGTGAGAAGCCCCACTTCCAGGACACTTGCAGCAGCATGCGCTGAGGGATAAAAATCAGTTTTATCAATGCTGCAGACTGTCAGAAGCTTGTAATGGTATCATCACAATCTGTTCCCTAGCCCCTACATTCAAGGAATGGACAAAAATATGGAAAAAACGTAGAAAATGCATGGGATTTTAATCATTAGCACTGATCAGCCCTTTTGACCCCTACTTGACTATGATAAGAAATTTGTGTTTACTTCACCTCTTGCCCTGCTCTGGGTGGTTTTGGGAGCCAGCTGGTAATAGCAGCTGAGTGGCTGTAACCCATAGCCAATGGAACATTGTTGTTCGGGGCAGATATTCACTTCTACATGGCAGCATCTGTCATATCACCTCCATTAAAAATCGGTCTTTACATGTTTTATTAAAATATAATTTATAATCCCATTTAACATAAGGCATGCATTTTGTATGGTGTTTCCATATTTTTGTCCATGCCCAGATAGAGCTGTCAGCAGTTCTGCATTGGCAAAATGTTATGGTAATGTGTCCTGGATTTACTCTTTAACTTCTTATTCCTCTTTTAATAATGCCAATACACATGATAATAATAAAATACAGTAAAATGTAAGTGTAAGGTAAAATATAATAACGATAAGCAATAACAATATTATATGATATAACGTAGGTGTAAAGGTAAAAAAATGGTTGAAATATCTTTTCTTCACCCTCACATGCATTAATGTGCAATAAAGAACATAAGAGCTTCCCTTCCATTTTTTTTAGCTTTTTATTAACGTTGAGTAATTTGAATTGAGTCTCCCAGCCTATGTACAGAGGAAACAACTGCATGTTATAGCGTATGTATATTTTTGGAATCCCTTTCATGATACAATCCCATGCCAGCACCATCTGTTTGTTCACAGATTATAGTGTTCCAGGTGAGCTTTGTGCTAAATGAACCATGAATTGCAAATTTACATATTGTTTTTTAATTCAGGGCGATTATTTGCCTGCACAACAGAACTTTCCATATTAGTTGCTTCACTAACCACAGATGTCAAACCCTCCGTAACTTCTTTGCTCAACTACTTTTAATGTATACATTCATTGCCTCCTCTGCACCCTTCTACGCCGTTAGTTTTATATCCGGGTTATGATATGAAAAGATTAAGACGTAACAAAGAATCATCTATTACGATTCTGTTTGTCGCATCAACTAGGAAACATTTCAGTACAGTGATGGTCTCTACAACGCATTTCGGGTGGTCTCTACAACGCAGTTCTGGAAGTCTTCGCATTTCTATATGTCTTAATATATTGAAGACAGGGGCATACATAGAAATCATGGGGCCCCATATTAAGAATTAGAATGAGTCCCTCCTTCCAAAAAAAAATAACCTGCATGTCAATGAGCGGTATTTGCGCAGGCCTGCACAAAAAGCACTTCTTAGTAGCGCATTATGGCGGCTTCAGATGGGCATACGTGTAAAAACACTTGCTTTTGCACAGTGCATTTGCACTGTGAGACCTCCTCACATGAGCGTCAAACGCATGCCGTGTTACCCATGCAAAAAAAATGTGGCTAATAGAGCCAATGCATTGCTATGAAAATGTTCAGACGGGAGAATTTTAGGCGCGTAAAAGAAAAAAAAAACGCACCCTAAAATAATAGGACAAGTGTGACTGAAGTACCGCAACTGAAAATCTCAACTGGGTGAAAAGATAAGACCTGACCTGTCTTTGGTGCACAAAATGCAAAACCTTCATAGACTCCTTCCTCTCACCGCTATAGGGAATTGCCCTGTAGCAGGAAGATAGAGGGACAGGGCTGCAAAGAGAGAGCAGGCTAGAGGTGCTCCCCCAGGGATTTCCCCATAACAAAGAGAGAAAGAGGGCAGGGTGAGAGAGCAGTTCCCTCTAACTCTGCCCCCTCTCCCCCCTCTCAGGGAAATCTTCTAGCCACTGCCCCTCTTTCTCTCCGCCACAAAAGAATCACCCCATAGTGGGGAGAGAAGGAGGTGAAGGAAAGCCCCAGGGAACCCCCTTCTCTGCATGGCTCCCCTTCATCTCAGTGAGGCTGGAGGGTGTTACCCAGTAGCAGCAAGACAGCAGTTCACCTGCAGAGGAGGATATGAGAATCCTCAGCAGCCGGGAAATCCCTTATTCTCCCCTGCAGGCAAAACCTGGTTTCACGGCTAATGGGGATTTCCTTCCAGCCTCTCTGAGATGAATGGAAGCCCCGCAAAGAAGGGAGTTTCCTGGGGCTTTCCTTCACCTTCCTTCTCTCCTCCTGAAGCAGTGGTGCTTTTTAAAGCACCATGCAGCTCCCAATAGTGTGAATGGGCAATTTCATAGCTAATGAGGCTCGTGGCTAGATAATGGAAATCATCTATTCATGCTATTTTTCACACAGTGAATTTCACGCTCGTGTGAATGAGTCCTGAAGAAGGGTTTTTTGCGCATAAGCCTGCAAAAATACTGAGCCGCTCTTTGACATGGTCAGGGGAATCACCCCCGCTCTCATTTATTTGGCTATCAAGCCAAATTAAGTGCCGCTGTTCGTGTTTTGCGCATACCCGTGCGTATATATGTGTGCATTTGCACATCACCATAGACTCCTGTGGGGACCTTTGATGTGCAAATACACACAAAAATAGAGCATGTCAGGTTTTTTTTCGTGCAAGGGTAAAAAAGAATGGTGAGACTGAACCCAATGTAAACAATAGGTTCTATTTTCTGCGCAATGCGTGGGCCTACACGCCCTAAAAGTGCAAACAGCTACACATTTAAATTTGGGGGGAGGTCCACAGGTATGCCCAGATGGCACAGCAGCAGTCACATGACCTCAGTGACCCAGGAAAAATGGTGCCATGCACAATAGTAGCGTGTCGCTATCATTCAGGAGACCTGGGGCTTGGGTGAATGACGGGATGACAGAGCCATTCCTAATGACCAGGCTTCCCCCTCCAAACTCTGGGCCCCATAGTGGTCACATGGTCTGCCTACATTTGCAGGCATGCCACCGGTTAAAGGGGTGGTCATTTATGAACTGAGGTCCCAGCTGAGGTCCATTCTCCATTAGTCAGAACTAGATGTCACTCCTCAAGATGTCTGTTTTACATGGACTACCATTCATTTGAAAGATAGCACAAAAACACAGTTCTTGTCCTGTATCCCTTACATGACAGGTGGAGTACAGTACAGTTTTTTTCACACTAATTAATTAATTTCCCTTGGTATACCTCGAATGGATGCCACTTTATTGGCATGCAGTGGCATCAGTTGCCCATTGTCTATCATTCTATAAGGAATGGATGCCATATAGTATATGTTTTTTACTGGATGCCTCTGTATGAAATAATGCAGACTTTTGTACTGTCCATGCATTAAAAAAAGGCATGTTGGTGATTATTGGCTTCACGAGGGCCAACTGAACCCTTTTTTGACCCATATCAGGTAAATGGGGGCCTATGGATACATTTGATGTATGTTTACAGCACATATAGCAAACAGACAATGTCAGTGTACCCTAAGGGCGGCTTCCCACAGATATATTTGCGCTCATAATTGCATGTGCAAAATGTGCACGTCCAATACACAGAGAATAGAACGTATTGATTTCAATGGGTGTATTGTCACTTCTCATTTTTGTATACACTTTCTGTGTGTGCAAGAAGAAAAAAGCAGCATACTCTAGTTTAGTGTGCACCAAAGTCCCCAAAGTCTACCCGATACCCACGTAATTGTGCATTACATAGGCTTTTAGATCATGAACAGGTGTGTCCTGCGCCCATGTGGAAGATCCACAACAGTGAAAAAGTACAGTAATATATGCAAAAACGCACTCGAAAGTATGATGATGTTCACAATGCAAATAATGCGTGCGTTTTTATGCATACACCCATGTGAAGTCGCTCCCATGAAAATTGGGTGCAAATCATATGAGAGAGCACACATACACCCGTCAGTGTACTGTCCAATGTTCACCAATTCCGCACATTGCACATGCCATTCTTGCTTGTGAACACACATGAGGATAGGACATGCAGCATTGTTTTCCACACAGACTATTGGTTCATGTGAAAAAACAGCCATGTAAGCAGCCTCATATTACGGGTCTGTGTGCTGTCTGGGAAATACATTGATGCACACGGCCCAAAAATACAGCCGTCTGAATGGGTAATAACAGTCTATAAGGGAAGAGATCTGGTCCATGGCGCATTACAGCTTGTAGGGTTAGAATTGGACAGGCAGTAAAGCTTAAAGGGGTTGTCCCGCGCCGAAACGTTTTTTTTTTTTTTTCAACCCCCCCCCCCCCCCCCCCCGTTCGGCGCGAGACAACCCCGATGCAGGGACTTAAAAAAAAAAACGCTCAGCGCTTACCTGAATCCCCGCGCTCCGGTGACTTCTATACTTACCTGCTGAAGATGGCCGCCGGGATCTTCTCTCTCGGTGGACCGCAGGGCTTCTGTGCGGTCCATTGCCGATTCCAGCCTCCTGATTGGCTGGAATCGGCACGTGACGGGGCGGAGCTACACGGAGCCGGCATCCTGCACGAGCGGCCCCATTGAAGAAAGCAGAAGACCCGGACTGCGCAAGCGCAGCTAATTTGGCCATTAGACGGCGAAAATTAGTCGGCTCCATGGGAACGAGGACGCCAGCAACGGAGCAGGTAAGTGAATAACTTCTGTATGGCTCATAATTAATGCACAATGTACATTACAAAGTGCATTAATATGGCCATACAGAAGTGTATAGACCCACTTGCTGCCGCGGGACAACCCCTTTAACCCTCCACAAAGGTGAAAAAGGCAACTGTATCTTCTACAGCAGTGTAAGGGCTTCTTCAGACAAGTGTATGCGAAAATACTGCCCCAGCACAACCTATTAGCACAGTGAACTAGCTTTATTTATGGATGTGCTAGTGCATAGTCGTGTACTATTTTTGCACACGCAGGGCCTATTCATATGTTCCCAACAACTCTTGCCCTGATTTAAAAGGTCCAGATATGTTCTTTTCCTTGTGGTTTTGTGTAGTGTTTCGCACATTCCCTTGCATATTGCATGTGCATTGCTCACTGCCCTTTGGTGGGACGCAAATATGCAAGAAAATAGAGCAGGTCCTGTTTTTTTGCACATAGCCGAAATGACGGTAATGGGTTCTATTCTCTGCATATTGTGCATCTGAGGCTGCCCTAAAAGCTCTGAAAGTGTTAATATATAATTAAATGCAGTATTTACACATTATTTGTGATGATGTGCTTCGAGAAGAATGTTGAGGGATAACTGCTAGAGCCCCATTCTATTTCTCAAAAGAATTATGAAAGTTTTTTTTTTTTGTTTTTTTTTCTGGAAAGTCACAAATATCTGCTTAAATTAATTCATGTCCATTGATTTCTATTGTATAGGTTCCATGAATGAAAATCCATTACTAACAGCAGTAGATCACGAGGGGTTCCTATTATTCCTTTTATGGAATGCATCCTTATCTTTGTCATCTGTCTTCCTGTTCTTACAGTTGTCAGGAGGAATAACAGATGAATAGATGATTCATACAATGCAAAGGTGTTGCAGATTTATTTCATGAGGAATTCAAGTATTTACTAAAACAGACATGTCAGGAGTGGTGACAGGCCCTCTTTAACCCTTTCCAATCCAATTTGTATCCTGGTTTTCCTAGGGGGCTTACTCTTTCTGCCGTTATACAACGGCGCTATATGCTGGCTAAAGCCAGTACTGCATGAGGTGACATGTTGGATAGGCTCCAGCAGCAGGGAGGCTGGCAATATACAGTAAGAGAACCCCGACGGACGTCTTCCAACATCGGAGCTTTACAGCCTAAAATCATAATGTCTTCAGACATCAGACAGTGAATTGGAAAGGGTTAAAGGAGTTGTGCCAGCATGAACAACCCCTCGCAGAATGCAGGGCCCAGGGTAAACAGTTGATTGCCCCAAGTCCTGCTCCTGGCACCCCTAGAAAACAACTGCAGGGGAAATATAGTGTTACTGGAAGGCCATTCTAATGTTTGGTGTATCCACAAAGGGGGATTCCGAGGAGGGAATCCCGCTCTAACATTCATATGCCGTAAGAAAAAAAAGAAAGAAAGAAATGTAGTAAGTGGCACTCAGAGAGCTGCCCAAAACATATAATGAATGAAATCATAACTATAATGGATACTCACGAATGTAGGGTTAGAGCCTGCTCATCCCCCAAGATCCAAGAAAGTAGTATAAATTAATTTTCCAACCCCAAACTTGTAATTGATAGAAATCCAGTTGAGACTGATGGCAGAAACCAGAAGTTTTATAGCCTACACAGAAAGTTTCACTGTGAGTATCCATTATACTTTTTCATTTCATTGATTTTAGAATACCTCCCTGAGCACTGCTTTCTACATTTATTGTCTTTCCTTTTCTTTACCACCTTAGGGCTCAGTCACACGGGTGGCGATCCACGCATGTTTCCGAGTGGAAAAATTCCCGCACCACGTGTGGACGAAAATCCACATAACCAGCTCTATTGCCAGCCATATGTTCTTTCTCTGGCAGGTGTGCATTTTCGTTAGCACCTTCTGCGCGGGCGTTTTTCCGCGCCGAAATACACGCGGATCGCCGCCCATGATACTGAGGTCTTATGGTGTGTTTGGAAGAGGCAGCATACCTATTTGGTTTAAGGATGGTCTACCCATGGAGTAACACAAGGATTTTCTGCTTAAGGACATATTGAAGGTCTTCCTGGACACGCACCAGGTGGGTCGCTACTACACATTTTGTTTTCATTTAGGTCTATCTCCTTATTGGGAACCATTGAGTCTCTTTTATGCTTCTTTATGTCCTAATATGGCATATGAACAGGGGATGCAGTCTTGACACAACCTCTTTAACTGGTTGCAACTAAAAAAGTCAGATTGTATCTCACAGCATGACAGTGCCGGTCAAGGATCAGGGGGATGTCAGTGCATCAACTTAAGCCCTTGTCAACATCTCGATGGTGCATGAAATCTTTCATCTCAGCACTGGATGCTGACAGACCATTTGCTTTCACTATCTGTAGGCTGATTGGATGTCTGAAAAAAGTGACAGCTCTTATGGTTTTGGTCAAGTCTGTGAAGACACATGCCTGAATGAGTTCTTGGTCTCATCTGTGGACTACTGTCAGAAGACTGCTGTTTGAATTTGTTCTGGTCTAACCTGTGGTTCCTTGCTTGACCTGAATCTCCAGTCCAGCTAAGTTTGCTGCATATTCACTTATACACCTGTTGTCACATCTGTGCGGCTCACAAGCACCATGCTCAGCAAGAATTCAGGGTGATGTTCACAACTACTGT
This sequence comes from Eleutherodactylus coqui, assembly GCF_035609145.1. Taxonomy (NCBI): domain Eukaryota; kingdom Metazoa; phylum Chordata; class Amphibia; order Anura; family Eleutherodactylidae; genus Eleutherodactylus; species Eleutherodactylus coqui. The sequence continues at coordinate 62,152,481 of NC_089837.1, forward strand.
AGTGGATAGATATGCACCGAAGAACAGTGTGCACCACAACTGATATACATTACTCAGATTAAAAGCCTGTGCTACACCAGAGTATTACACTCAGCACGGCAACAGGGAACATACACACTGTAGGAACGAGCCGCACACCATGCTATGCTGAACGGTAGCACCACTCTAGGAAGTAGGAAGCCTGGCCCTAACCTAGCAGGGGGTGTCAATGGTCCCTGCCAAGAAGCGGAGTATTCGTCTCGATAGAGGCAGCCCCACGGTCTTCATCCTGGGCCTTGACTGTCCCTGAAAGGACCCCTGGAGAGATGAACCAAACAGCAAAGCAAAATAGAAATGAAAAGCAGAAATGCAACTGAAAAGGAACTCGCAGCAACTTATCTGCAAGTAGAAATACACCCAGAACAGAAGAGCTCCAAACTCCAGGGATTCCACTATGGAACGGAATAAGCAGCACTGAGCAAAGGGAGGGGTGAGAATATATAGCCACTATGCACCTGGGAACTGGCAGAGTGAATGGAAAACATGACTAATCCAGCATACATCCATGCAGCAAAGACAGAAAGCACCAGTTGTCTCTGCACAGGGTGCATTAACCCTTGTCCTGCATAACAAGGTGATAGGTCTTGGGCTGTGTTGAGGCCTCCATACCATGATCCTGTCATGACCGACAAGCCGTGATACCTGTGAAGCTGTTTAACCCCTTTTAGTGGGCGTTTATATCTATAATATGTAATGCCACCTATCCTTTGCCACTGTTACCTACTTCGATCCAGGGAGTGTCAGGCTCGTCCCAGGTTCCTGATGCGGGGCTGCTCTTATCGGGGCAATTACTCTACTTTTAGGTAGGGTTCCCTTATGACTAAAGTTTAGGGTCAAATTCCCTTTTTCCCCACTTTTTGATTTCATTAGATAAAGTTTGTGTTCTTCGTGTTAGCATATTGCGTGTATCTGTCCTATTGGGACGTTATTTTACGTCCCATCCAGACATGGCGTTTTGGCATCCAGCTTGAGATGTAACACTTGAAGCAATCAGGGTGCACTTGCCTGCGGATCGACGACCTCTTGCATATGAAAATGGCACACCACACATGTAGAAACTGCTCATCCAACATCAATATACACAGTCCATATGCACCCCACTTGGGTGTGAGTCCAGGGTTGTCGCCCCTGTCGGACTCTGGCCTCTGCTAGGCCACCAGCCTGCAGCACCTCAGCTCTGCTGCACTGGTCCTCTCTCTAACTTGATTCTGGCAGGAATTGGCCCTTTTCTAGTTCCTGCTCCACCCCTTTGTGTTAACCCCACCGCACCAGAAGTCCTGTCTGCAGCCCTCTACAGGCCCTTCTGTGTACTGCACTACTACACACTGTAGTTTTAGATTATTTTCAAGCTTCAACTCAATACCCGAGCCACGTCAGCATAGTAATATTTTCATGTATTTTCCCATTTTGTTAAAATAATTTTCTAGAGAGGAATGTACATTTTAAAGAAGTTTCCTACTTTATCCTCCAGGAATTGTGAAATAAAATGTGTTAGATTAGGAGGCCATTCATTATTTATACACTTAAATAAACACTTCTGAAAATCATAATGATTAAATTCATGTAGCGTAACCTTCGTAGCGACTTGAGGTTTTTTTTGTTTTTTTTCGAGGGAGGGAGATATAAATAATTGGTTTGAGTTGTAAAACAGAGACAAATAAACAGTCATAAATATGTATTCTGAAATGAAATAGAAGCGATACAGCAATTACTCTGTCATTCCATAGCCATAAATAGGTATTGTTAAGAACCAGAAGAATTCTTGAGCACGTTTGATCAAATGAAACATAATTATAAACGTGTCCACTCCTCTCCTATTAAATTCTGATTTTTTTTTTTTTAAAAAATTTCTTTAAAACAAAAGACTTGTTTAAAAAATTAAAATTACTGGAAGTAGGCTTCATAATAATTGTTCCCTTTGCTCGGTTTTGGAAGGATTTTCAAGGTCATTCTTTTGATTAGTTAGAAATAAGAAGTTTTGTGTTTATACAGTATCTGAAACCCATTCTCTATTATTTACACAAAATGCGATTAAACGAGATGCTTGCCTACTCAAACTGGCACTTTAACTAGATTGCATCCTTTCATTTTACAAGTTCAGTGTAATTATAAAGCACTCGAGCAAATCTACTAACCTTCTGTTCATTTGTTAAAAAGCTGTAGAGAGTTGTTACTTAGTGCGAAACCTATTATTAGCGGCACACTCGGGGACTTCGTGTCTTCATTAGAGCTCAAGGCCTAAAGTTCAAAATAAAGTTACTTGGAAGGAACAAAAGAATGGAGGTCATCCATCAAGTTGTGAGCTGCAATCGATACTTAATCAATATGCGCTCGATAGAAAAGTAGGCTTTGAGTAACTTTGCTTTCTTGTGTTATATCATTTGGTTAAATGTTTTTTTGGTCTTTCAATTCCTATGAAGATGCAATCAATAAACTAATTCACACAAGTAGAATTTTGTTTTGTTTTAATCCTTTTGCTGCAGCTTGACTAAGAAGTTTTAAATATTAAAACTGTTGTTCAGTTTTCGATTTAAGCTGGCAAACTACTAGAGCATTAGAAGACCAAAAATTACATTTTACGCCAGCTGTTGGCAACTTTTTTGACAAGATAGAGCACGGCATACATCAACCTACCTTTGGAAAAGTTGATCGGCTATTTTGAGTTGCTTCTTGTTGCAGATGGCTATTAATGCCAAAAATAAATGGTCACCCAATTAATAGAAATCCTGCCCAGAATACAAAGCAAGGCAGAAATCAATCCACCATTTGCCCATTGTATAATTTTAATGTATACCATTGTCATCCAGGATAATAGTTTTCCAACCATGACCAACCATGAAAAAATGACTAAAACTATAGCTCATATTTCTGTAAAGGCCCTTGTACACATTAGAGAAGAATCATCTAACCCTGTTGAGACGGGGTATAGGTGTCTTGCATTGGCTTGCTCTTCTTCCGTGAAACACATATGAAAGTTCAGCTAAAAAGAAGTGTCTTAATATTTGGGGAGTTGGGAGAACAGTCGTTGGAAGGTATATGGGCCCCCTTAACAATGTCTTACAATGAAATATTTGTGCAGGAATTGGGTCTTAACTACCCTGAGAATTCTATCTGTAGGTATGTTTCAGACTTTCTAGCTATCATAGATTCCATCGCTAAACCAACACTACTATGCTTATTCAATTAAGGAATGGGAGACAACTACGTCTTTACATGGCTCATCTGAAAAACAATATTAAGGTTTAGATAGCCAAGAACTTCTATTTGTGAACAAATATGTTTTAGGCCATTGGACACAAGTATTGTTTGGAGACTCCATCATAATTGTGACATTGACTTACGTGATAACTATGTTCATTACACTTTAGATGTTTTTGCCTTCCTCAATGACAGAAGTCCATTGTACTTTTTAGCTTTCTATTCCAATACATAAGATGTCATTGTTGTCAGTAAGAGAAACAAATAATCCTGTAGATGTGATACTTTTTAACGGCTAACAAAAAGAAGAGATGTTATAGCGAGCTTTTGAGGCTATGTACTCCTCTTCATCAGGCCGGGATAAAAAATTATCTGAAGAAACACGTATATGCACAAAAGAGCAAAGATGTGGTGTGATTAATATGATTGTAAAAAATAACAATAACAGGATGAGCTCGGAGAGTAAATCCTTAATTAGTCAACAGTTAAGAGTGTGAGAGTTTGATGGTTTCTAAATTCATGTAGGTTCGGAGGTCTGGTGCTCCCAATATTCCTGCACCAGAACTCTCAGATGTTATAATTCGTCATATATCCAACTGAGATCAAGATGCAATAATGTTTTATTTGGGCAGCTGCAGATTCATTTATGGTGTCCTACTATGGACACCATTCTCGTTTGGTGTTTTTCTAATAGTGGACACCTGAACTAAAGTTTGTAGTGCCTTCTGTAGGTCTTTTACTGCTCCCCTTGAGTTGTTTCTCATGTCTTTTAGGACTACTTGTTTTTGGAGTAATCTGGAGTGATGCCCAATCCTAGGGAAAGTAGTAACAGTCCTGATTTTCTTTCCATCTGTAGTGATTGATGTGCACCCAGGTCTTTAGAAATGTTTTTGTAGCCTTTTCTAGCTATACGTGTTTCTTTAAAACATCTGAGGTCTTCCCAAAGTTGTTTGCATCGACACATGGTTAACACCAATCTTTCTTGAGAAGGACAGATTTGTCAGTAACCAGGCGGGTGCCTTGATTTAATGGATAAAGCACCTATCAATCCCACATTTCTAATCTTATCTTAACAGAAAAATGTTTTGCCAATTAGCCCTTGGATAGGTTGTTCTCCTCCCTACACTGTGAAGGTTTCATCAGTATGCTCAATAACATACAGGAATATACTGTTTATTATTAGTGTAGTTACATTGCGTTTGTCTATAATTGTGACTTAGATAATTATCAGATCATATTTTATTAGTAATTAATGGAGAAATTCAGGCAATCCAATAGATGGATGGATAGATTAGAATTAATTAGATATGAGATAGATAGATATGACAGATAAATATGAGACTGATATATAGAAAGATAGATAGATGATAGATAGATAGATAGATAGATAGATAGATAGATAGATAGATAGATAGATAGATATGAGATAGATAGATAGATAGATATGAGATAGATAGATAGATAGATAGATAGATAGATAGATAGATAGATAGATAGATAGATAGATAGATCGATCTAATGTCTATGCCACTTTTTGGTTCAGATAGGTAGCAGGGAGGTGACAGGTTTTCTTTAACAGTTTGCAGTCAAGAGTACTTCAGAGAAGGCTTAATAAATCAAGACTGCATATAAAAGTGTAACTCGTGGGATTATATTTCTTGGCAATTGTTTGATTGTAGTTGAAATTGGTCTTCAAAGTCATTGTCTGCTCTAGACAACTTCTTTTCATTTGTTCTATTAGGACATGTTGAACTCACCGAAGGACTTCCTTCTGGACTCATCCTATTAACCAGTTCTTAGAGTCAGATTAATCATAGTCTCTAGACGGAATAACAATCATCCACAGAAATCAATAACTGCTCATTGATTTCAACAAGTGTATTGCAAATAGCCCCTTAAAATAATGACTTTTCAATATAATATTCGGAAATACTTCAAATTTGAGATATTCAATTTTTAGCTGAAGCATACCAAGATAACGAGACAAACAAATAGCAAGCCATCCGGCTTTTCCATTTCCCCTTCAGCTGAAAGAAGAAAATGCCATCCAAGAACTGTCTCTTGAGTCTAAATTAAAATGACGTCCTACAACATCTCAGTCCATCTTCTTAAATACAAGTGAGGAGGGCACATCTGAGGCATTACTAAGAAATGAAGCGTGAGGTGCAGGTTAGAAATACCATTTCAAGCTCTGGAGAAACAGTTTGAAGATTCATTTAAGTTAGAGCCAGGCCAAATGTTTGCAAAAATCAATCAAAGCGCCAGGCTATTCAAAGAATTGACATGATGGAGAAATGTGTTTATAGCTTTGAAGGCTCTTAATTGCCAACTTAAAGATCTGTACCCTGACATAGAAAATAGTTAATTTGCCAAATATACCTTGTCAAGAGGTTTTTTTTACTGAAATATAAGGGGCTTTTATCTTTTAATGCCCTGAGCGCCTTCAATTTTTTAAAAGATCAGACATTGACGTTAAACTGGAAGTTGTTAGAGTAGAAAAGAGTGAAATAATGAGAGCATTCTGCTTTGTTTTATTGCTTCTAAACACATTCTACTAATGGAGGAAATATAAGAATATAGGGAGCTTGCTGAAGAGAAAGTAAGGAATCTTCAGAGCTATCCTTAAAAGGTCTCATCGCAAAAGAAAAGAAATAAAACCCTCTCAAAATATAACCTTTATTAAATAAAAAGCATAAAAATCACATAAGACAATCTAAATATAAAGAGATTTCAAAAGTACATAAATACATCAACAGCTTCAAATGAACTCAAATAGAAATAATTTTATGGACAGTCCATGTAAGACGCATCCAAGAGGCATATAGTCACAATACCATCCTATCACATTGGTCTATCCTACCATGAAATGTGGAGGCTTCAGGGAGATCCAGATAAATAACGTCTCCCGAATTTCACAATATCCATTCACTACCAAGTAACCACCCACAAAATGATATCTCCCCCCCTTCTCGGTTGCTGAACCCTTACTCTGTATTTTTGTATACCCTATGAGTTCCAAGACAATGTCACTGACTCATTTGGGTTCATTCGTTCTTGTTGTGCATATCCATCAATACCATAATCAGTGGATAGATATAGAGATAGATGATGTGGGATAAATATCTGGGGGAAAAAACCTATAGACATATTGGTTGGGGTTAATATCTACCTGTTGAAGAGCAGACCAATGAGCAATCATCTGTGTCACAAATTATCCTCAATCAGTAACTTTTTAGTTGGACATGCGCAAAACATACCTTACGCATGCGTGAAAGGTCAAAAGGGTGTTATGATAATAAAAAATAGTGCTTATTTCCCAAAGAAAAAGTAATTCTCTTGTCAGTAGTCTATTGCTAGTATCGAAGGGGAGTTCCAGGACTCAAGAGGAAAAATTCTACTGCTGTGGACTGGTATGAAGGTAATAAAAATAAGTCATGCTTACCTTCTTCAGTGGTTCCCTGTTCAATCTTGGAGCCCCAATCTCCTCCACCCCAAACCCAGAAGAAGCTGTCTGTGGTCACGTGCAGTTCATTGCGCACATGGTCACTCAGCCAATAACAGACTTCAGCGCTGGCGGCTTGCTTTTTTAGACGCGCTTGC